>NW_028116569.1:0-48317 GCF_964273445.1 Streptopelia decaocto | reverse complement strand
TTTGAAAAATTTCAACTGGAATTTTAGCCATTTTTTGACGTGAAATTGTAAACATGTGGCCATGGATTTTGAAAATTCTAGAGAGAATTTTAAAAGCTTCAAGAGAATTTCAACAATTTTGAGAGGGATTTGAAAATTTCAACAATTTTGAGAGGGATTTGAAAAGTTTCAATGGGAATGGGAAGAATTGGGACAAAAATTGAAAATTTTTCAGGGACTTTGAAAAAATTTCAACTGGAATTTTAGCCATTTTTTGACGTGAAATTGTAAACATGTGGACATGGATTTGAAAATTCTAGAGAGAATTTTAAAAGCTTCAACAGAATTTCAACAATTTTGAGAGGGATTTGAAAAGTTTCAATGGGAATGGAAGAATTATGACAAAAATTGGAAAATTTTTAAGGGACTTTGAAAAATTTCAACTGGAATTTTAGCCATTTTTTGACGTGAAATTGTAAACATGTGGCCATGGATTTTGAAAATTCTAGGGAGAATTTTAAAAGCTTCAAGAGAATTTCAACAATTTTGAGAGGGATTTGAAAAGTTTCAATGGGAATGGAAGAATTGGGACAAAAATTGGGAAAATTTTGAAGGGACTTTGAAAAATTTCAAACTGGAATTTTAGCCATTTTTTGACGTGGAAATTGTAAACATGTGGCCATGGATTTTGAAAATTCTAGAGAGAATTTTAAAAGCTTCAAGAGAATTTCAACAATTTTGAGAGGGATTTGAAAAGTTTCAATGGGAATGGGAAAGAATTGGGACAAAATTGGAAAATTTTGAAGGACTTTGAAAAAATTTCGACTGGAATTTTAGCCATTTTTGACGTGAAATTGTAAACATGTGGCCATGGATTTTGAAAAATTCTAGAGAGAATTTTAAAAGCTTCAAGAGAATTTCAACAATTTTGAGAGGGATTTGAAAAGTTTCAATGGGAATGGGAAGAATTGGGACAAAAATTGGAAAATTTTTAAGGGACTTTGAAAAAATTTCAACTGGAATTTTAGCCATTTTTTTATGTAAAATTGTAAACATGTTGAAGTGGATTTTGAAAGTTCTAGAGAGAATTTTAAAAGCTTCAACAGAATTTCAACAATTTTGAGAGGGATTTGAAAAGTTTCAATGGGAATGGGAAGAATTGGGACAAAAATTGGAAAATTTTTAAGGGACTTTGAAAAAATTTCAACTGGAATTTTTAGCCATTTTTTGACGTGAAATTGTAAACATGTGACATGGATTTTGAAAATTCTAGAGAGAATTTTAAAAGCTTCAAGAGAATTTCAACAATTTTGAGAGGGATTTGAAAGTTTCAATGGGAATGGGAAGAATTGGGACAAAAATTGGAAAATTTTTAAGGGACTTTGAAAAAATTTCAACTGGAATTTTAGCAATTTTTTGACGTGAAATTGTAAACATGTGGACATGGATTTTGAAAATTCTAGAGAGAATGTTTAAAAGCTTCAACAGAATTTCAAACAATTTTGAGAGGGGATTTGAAAAGTTTCAATGGGAATGGGAAGAATTGGGACAAAAATTGGAAAATTTTTAAGGGACTTTGAAAAAATTTCAACTGGAATTTTAGCCATTTTTGACGTGAAATTGTAAACATGTGGCCATGGATTTGAAAATTCTAGAGAGAATTTTAAAAGCTTCAAGAGAATTTCAACAATTTTGAGAGGGATTTGAAAAGTTTCAATGGGAATGGGAAGAATTGGGACAAAAATTGGAAAATTTTTAAGGGACTTTGAAAAAATTTCAACTGGAATTTTAGCCATTTTTTGACGTGAAATTGTAAACATGTGGACATGGATTTTGTAAATTCTAGAGAGAATTTTAAAAAGCTTCAAGAGAATTTCAACAATTTTGAGAGGGATTTGAAAAGTTTCAATGGGAATGGGAAGAATTGGACAAAAATTGGAAAATTTTTAAGGGACTTTGAAAAAATTTCAACTGGAATTTTAGCCATTTTTTGACGTGAAATTGTAAACAATGTGGACATGGATTTTGAAAATTCTAGAGAGAATTTTAAAAGCTTCAACAGAATTTTAAACAATTTTGAGAGGGATTTGAAAAGTTTCAATGGATGGGAAGAATTGGGACAAAAATTGGAAAATTTTTAAGGGACTTTGAAAAAATTTCAACTGGAATTTTAGCCATTTTTTTTATGTGAAATTGTAAATATGTTGAAGTGGATTTTGAAAATTCTAGAGAGAATTTTAAAAGCTTCAACAGAATTTCACAATTTTGAGAGGGATTTGAAAAGTTTCAATGGAATGGGAAGAAATGGGACAAAAATTGGAAAATTTTTAAGGGACTTTGAAAAAATTTCAACTGGAATTTTAGCCATTTTTTTGACGTGAAATTGTAAACACGTGGCCATGGATTTTGAAAATTCTAGAGAGAATTTTAAAAGCTTCAAGAGAATTTCAACAATTTTGAGAGGGATTTGAAAAGTTTCAATGGGAATGGGAAGAATTGGGACAAAAATTGGAAAATTTTTAAGGGACTTTGAAAAAATTTCAACTGGAATTTTAGCCATTTTTTTATGTGAAATTGTAAACATGTGGCCATGGATTTTGAAAATTCTAGGGAGAATTTTAAAAGCTTCAAGAGAATTTCAACAATTTTGAGAGGGATTGAAAAGTTTCAATGGGAATGGGAGAATTGGGACAAAAATTGGAAAATTTTTAAGGGACTTTGAAAAAATTTCAACTGAAATTTAGAAATTTTTTGACGTGAAATTGTAAACATGTGGCCATGGATTTTGAAAATTCTAGAGAGAATTTTAAAAGCTTCAACTGAATTTCTACAATTTTGAGAGGGATTTGAAAAGTTTCAATGGGAATGGGAAGAATTGGGACAAAAATTGGAAAATTTTCAGAAACTTTGAAAAATTTCAACTGGAATTTTAGCCATTTTTTGACGTGAAATTGTAAACATGTTGAAGTGGATTTTGAAAATTCTAGAGAGAATTTAAAAAGCTTCAAGAGAATTTCAACAATTTTGAGAGGGATTTGAAAGTTTCAATGGGAAATGGGAAGAATTGGGACAAAAATTGGAAAATTTTTAAGGGACTTTGAAAAAATTTCAACTGGAATTTTAGCAATTTTTTGACGTGAAATTGTAAACATGTGACATGGATTTTGAAATTCTAGAGAGAATTTTTAAAAGCTTCAAGAGAATTTCAACAATTTTGAGAGGGATTTGAAAAGTTTCATGGGAATGGGAAGAATTGGGACAAAAATTGGAAAATTTTAAGGGACTTTGAAAAAATTTCAACTGGAATTTTAGCCATTTTTGACGTGAAATTGTAAACATGTGGACATGGATTTTGAAATTCTAGAGAGAATTTTAAAAGCTTCAACAGAATTTTAACAATTTTGAGAGGGATTTGAAAAGTTCAATGGGAATGGGAAAGAATTGGGACAAAAATTGGAAAATTTTTAAGGGACTTTGAAAAAATTTCAACTGGAATTTTAGCCATTTTTTGACGTGAAATTGTAAACATGTGGACATGGATTTTGAAAATTCTAGAGAGAATTTTAAAAGCTTCAACAGAATTTCAACAATTTTGAGAGGGATTTGAAAAGTTTCAATGGGAATGGGAAGAATTGGGACAAAAATTGGAAAATTTTTAAGGGACTTTGAAAAAATTTCAACTGGAATTTTAGCCATTTTTTGACGTGAAATTGTAAACATGTGGCCATGGATTTTGAAAATTCTAGAGAGAATTTAAAAGCTTCAAAGAGAATTTCAACAATTTTGAGAGGGATTTGAAAAGTTTCAATGGGAATGGGAAGAATTGGGACAAAATTGGAAAATTTTTAAGGGACTTGAAAAAATTTCAACTGGAATTTTAGCCATTTTTTGACGTGAAATTGTAAACATGTGACATGGATTTTGAAAATTCTAGAGAGAATTTTAAAAGCTTCAAGAGATTTCAACAATTTTGAGAGGGATTTGAAAAGTTTCAATGGGAATGGGAAGAATTGGGACAAAATTGGAAAACTTTTAAGGGACTTTGAAAAAATTTCAACTGGAATTTTAGCCATTTTTTGACGTGAAATTATAAACCTGTGGACATGGATTTTGAAAATTCTAGAGAGAATTTTAAAAGCTTCAACAGAATTTCAACAATTTTGAGAGGGATTTGAAAGTTTCCAATGGGAATGGGAAGAATTGGGACAAAAATTGGAAAACTTTTAAGGGACTTTGACAAAATTTCAACTGGAATTTTAGCCATTTTTTGACGTGAAATTGTAAACATGTGGACATGGATTTTTGAAAATTCTAGAGAGAATTTTAAAAGCTTCAACAGAATTTCAACAATTTTGAGAGGGATTTGAAAAGTTTCAATGGGAATGGGAAGAATTGGGACAAAATTGGAAAATTTTTAAGGGACTTTGAAAAAAATTTCAACTGGAATTTTAGCCATTTTTTGACGTGAAATTGTAAACATGTTGAAGTGGATTTTGAAAATTCTAGAGAGAATTTTAAAAGCTTCAAGAGAATTTCAACAATTTTGAGAGGGATTTGAAAAGTTTCAATGGGAATGGGAAGAATTGGGACAAAAATTGGAAAATTTTTAAGGGACTTTGAAAAAATTTCAACTGGAATTTTAGCCATTTTTTGACGTGAAATTGTAAACATGTGGACATGGATTTTGAAAATTCTAGAGAGAATTTTAAAAGCTTCAAGAGAATTTCAACAATTTTGAGAGGGATTTGAAAAGTTTCAATGGGAATGGGAAGAATTGGGACAAAAATTGGAAAATTTTTAAGGGACTTTGAAAAAATTTCAACTGGATTTTAGCCATTTTTTGACGTGAAATTGTAAACATGTGGACATGGATTTTGAAAATTCTAGAGAGAATTTTAAAAGCTTCAAACAGAATTTTAACAATTTTGAGAGGGATTGAAAAGTTTCAATGGGAATGGGAAGAATTGGGACAAAAATTGGAAAATTTTTAGGGACTTTGAAAAAATTTCAACTGGAATTTTAGCAATTTTTTGACGTGAAATTGTAAACATGTGGACATGGATTTTGAAAATTCTAGAGAGAATTTTAAAAGCTTTAACAGAATTTCAACAATTTTGAGAGGGATTTGAAAAGTTTCAATGGGAATGGGAAGAATTGGGACAAAAATTGGAAAATTTTTAAGGGACTTTGAAAAAATTTCAACTGGAATTTTAGCCATTTTTTGACGTGAAAATTGTAAACATGTGGACATGGATTTTGAAAATTCTAGAGAGAATTTTAAAAGCTTCAACAGAATTTCAACAATTTTGAGAGGGATTTGAAAAGTTTCAATGGGAATGGGAAGAATTGGGACAAAAATTGGAAAATTTTTAAGGGACTTTGAAAAAATTTCAACTGGAATTTTAGCCATTTTTTTATGTGAAATTGTAAACATGTTGAAGTGGATTTTGAAAATTCTAGAGAGAATTTTAAAAGCTTCAACAGAATTTGAACAATTTTGAGAGGGATTGAAAAGTTTCAATGGGAATGGGAAGAACTGGGACAAAAATTGGAAAATTTTTAAGGGACTTTGAAAAAATTTCAACTGGATTTTAGCAATTTTTTGACGTGAAATTGTAAACACGTGGCCATGGATTTTGAAAATTCTAGAGAGAATTTTTAAAGCTTCAACAGAATTTCCACAATTTGGAGAGGGATTTGAAAAGTTTCAATGGGAATGGGAAGAATTGGACAAAAATTGGAAAATTTTTCAGGGACTTTGAAAAATTTCAACTGGAATTTTAGCCATTTTTTGACGTGAAATTGTAAACATGTGGCCATGGATTTTGAAAATTCTAGAGAGAATTTTTAAAGCTTCAAGAGAATTTCAACAATTTTGAGAGGGATTTGAAAAGTTTCAATGGAATGGGAAGAATTGGGACAAAAATTGGAAAATTTTTAAGGGACTTTGAAAAAATTTCAACTGGAAATTTAGCAATTTTTTGACGTGAAATTGTAAACATGTGGACATGGATTTTGAAAATTCTAGAGAGAATTTTAAAAGCTTCAACAGAATTTCAACAATTTTGAGAGGGATTTGAAAAGTTTCAATGGGAATGGGAAGAATTGGGACAAAAATTGGAAATTTTTAAGGGACTTTGAAAAAATTTCAACTGGAATTTTAGCCATTTTTTGACGTGAAATTGTAAACATGTGGACATGGATTTTGAAAATTCTAGAGAGAATTTTAAAAGCTTCAACAGAATTTCAACAATTTTGAGGGATTTGAAAAGTTTCAATGGGAATGGGAAGAATTGGGACAAAAATTGGAAAACTTTTAAGGGACTTTGAAAAAATTTCAACTGGAATTTTAGCCATTTTTTGACGTGAAATTGTAAACATGTTGAAGTGGATTTTGAAAATTCTAGAGAGAATTTTAAAAGCTTCAAGAGAATTTCAACAATTTTGAGAGGGATTTGAAAAGTTTCAATGGGAATGGGAAGAATTGGGACAAAAATTGGAAAACTTTTAAGGGACTTTGAAAAAATTTCAACTGGAATTTTAGCCATTTTTTGACGTGAAATTGTAAACATGTGGACATGGATTTTGAAAATTCTAGAGAGAATTTTAAAAGCTTCAAGAGAATTTCAACAATTTTGAGAGGGATTTGAAAAGTTTCAATGGGAATGGGAAGAATTGGGACAAAAATTGGAAAATTTTGAAGGGACTTTGAAAAAATTTCAACTGGAATTTTAGCCATTTTTTGACGTGAAATTGTAAACATGTGGACATGGATTTTGAAAATTCTAGAGAGAATTTTAAAAGCTTCAACAGAATTTCAACAATTTTGAGAGGGATTTGAAAAGTTTCAATGGGAATGGGAAGAATTGGGACAAAAATTGGAAAATTTTGAAGGGACTTTGAAAAAATTTCAACTGGAATTTTAGCCATTTTTTGACGTGAAATTGTAAACATGTGGACATGGATTTTGAAAATTCTAGAGAGAATTTTAAAAGCTTCAACAGAATTTCAACAATTTTGAGAGGGATTTGAAAAGTTTCAATGGGAATGGGAAGAATTGGGACAAAAATTGGAAAATTTTTAAGGGACTTTGAAAAAATTTCAACTGGAATTTTAGCCATTTTTTGACGTGAAATTGTAAACATGTGGACATGGATTTTGAAAATTCTAGAGAGAATTTTAAAAGCTTCAAGAGAATTTCAACAATTTGGAGAGGGATTTGAAAAGTTTCAATGGGAATGGGAAGAATTGGGACAAAAATTGGAAAATTTTTAAGGGACTTTGAAAAAATTTCAACTGGAATTTTAGCCATTTTTTGACGTGAAATTGTAAACATGTGGACATGGATTTTGAAAATTCTAGAGAGAATTTTAAAAGCTTCAAGAGAATTTCAACAATTTTGAGAGGGATTTGAAAAGTTTCAATGGGAATGGGAAGAATTGGGACAAAAATTGGAAAATTTTTAAGGGACTTTGAAAAAATTTCAACTGGAATTTTAGCCATTTTTTGACGTGAAATTGTAAACATGTGGCCATGGATTTTGAAAATTCTAGAGAGAATTTTAAAAGCTTCAACTGAATTTCAACAATTTTGAGAGGGATTTGAAAAGTTTCAATGGGAATGGGAAGAATTGGGACAAAAATTGGAAAATTTTTAAGGGACTTTGAAAAAATTTCAACTGGAATTTTAGCAATTTTTTGACGTGAAATTGTAAACATGTGGACATGGATTTTGAAAATTCTAGAGAGAATTTTAAAAGCTTCAACAGAATTTCAACAATTTTGAGAGGGATTTGAAAAGTTTCAATGGGAATGGGAAGAATTGGGACAAAAATTGGAAAATTTTTAAGGGACTTTGAAAAAATTTCAACTGGAATTTTAGCCATTTTTTGACGTGAAATTGTAAACATGTGGACATGGATTTTGAAAATTCTAGAGAGAATTTTAAAAGCTTCAAGAGAATTTCAACAATTTTGAGAGGGATTTGAAAAGTTTCAATGGGAATGGGAAGAATTGGGACAAAAATTGGAAAATTTTAAGGGACTTTGAAAAAATTTCAACTGGAATTTTAGCCATTTTTTGACGTGAAATTGTAAACATGTGGCCATGGATTTTGAAAATTCTAGAGAGAATTTTAAAAGCTTCAACAGAATTTCAACAGTTTTGAGAGGGATTTGAAAAGTTTCAATGGGAATGGGAAGAATTGGGACAAAAATTGGAAAATTTTTAAGGGACTTTGAAAAAATTTCAACTGGAATTTTAGCCATTTTTTGACGTGAAATTGTAAACATGTGGCCATGGATTTTGAAAATTCTAGAGAGAATTTTAAAAGCTTCAACAGAATTTCAACAATTTTGAGAGGGATTTGAAAAGTTTCAATGGGAATGGGAAGAATTGGGACAAAAATTGGAAAATTTTAAGGGACTTTGAAAAAATTTCAACTGGAATTTTAGCCATTTTTTGACGTGAAATTGTAAACATGTGGACATGGATTTTGAAAATTCTAGAGAGAATTTTAAAAGCTTCAACAGAATTTCCACAATTTTGAGAGGGATTTGAAAAGTTTCAATGGGAATGGGAAGAATTGGGACAAAAATTGGAAAATTTTTAAGGGACTTTGAAAAAATTTCAACTGGAATTTTAGCAATTTTTTGACGTGAAATTGTAAACATGTGGACATGGACTTTGAAAAATTCTAGAGAGAATTTTAAAAGCTTCAACAGAATTTCAACAATTTTGAGAGGGATTTGAAAAGTTTCAATGGGAATGGGAAGAATTGGGACAAAATTTGGAAAATTTTTAAGGGACTTTGAAAAAATTTCAACTGGAATTTTAGCCATTTTTTGACGTGAAATTGTAAACATGTGGACATGGATTTTGAAAATTCTAGAGAGAATTTTAAAAGCTTCAAGAGAATTTCAACAATTTTGAGAGGGATTTGAAAAGTTTCAATGGGAATGGGAAGAATTGGGACAAAAATTGGAAAATTTTGAAGGGACTTTGAAAAAATTTCAACTGGAATTTTAGCCATTTTTTGACGTGAAATTCTAAACATGTGGCCATGGATTTTGAAAATTCTAGAGAGAATTTTAAAAGCTTCAAGAGAATTTCAACAATTTTGAGAGGGATTTGAAAAGTTTCAATGGGAATGGGAAGAATTGGGACAAAAATTGGAAAATTTTTAAGGACTTTGAAAAAATTTCAACTGGAATTTTAGCCATTTTTTGACGTGAAATTGTAAACATGTGGACATGGATTTTGAAAATTCTAGAGAGAATTTTAAAAGCTTCAAGAGAATTTCAACAATTTTGAGAGGGATTTGAAAAGTTTCAATGGGAATGGGAAGAATTGGGACAAAAATTGGAAAATTTTTAAGGGACTTTGAAAAAATTTCAACTGGAATTTTAGCCATTTTTTGACGTGAAATGTAAACATGTGGCCATGGATTTTGAAAATTCTAGAGAGAATTTTAAAAGCTTCAACTGAATTTCAACAATTTTGAGAGGGATTTGAAAAGTTTCAATGGGAATGGGAAGAATTGGGACAAAAATTGGAAAACTTTTAAGGGACTTTGAAAAAATTTCAACTGGAATTTTAGCAATTTTTGACGTGAAATTGTAAACGTGGACATGGATTTTGAAAATTCTAGAGAGAATTTTAAAAGCTTCAAGAGAATTTCAACAATTTTGAGAGGGATTTGAAAAGTTTCAATGGGAATGGAAGAATTGGGACAAAAATTGGAAAATTTTTAAGGGACTTTGAAAAAATTTCAACTGGAATTTTAGCCATTTTTTGACGTGAAATTGTAAACATGTGGACATGGATTTTGAAAATTCTAGAGAGAATTTTAAAAGCTTCAAGAGAATTTCAACAATTTTGAGAGGGATTTGAAAAGTTTCAATGGGAATGGGAAGAATTGGGACAAAAATTGGAAAATTTTTAAGGACTTTGAAAAAATTTCAACTGGAATTTTAGCCATTTTTTGACGTGAAATTGTAAACATGTGGCCATGGATTTTGAAAATTCTAGAGAGAATTTTAAAAGCTTCAACAGAATTTCAACAGTTTTGAGAGGGATTTGAAAAGTTTCAATGGGAATGGGAAGAATTGGGACAAAAATTGGAAAATTTTTAAGGGACTTTGAAAAAATTTCAACTGGAATTTTAGCCATTTTTTGACGTGAAATTGTAAACATGTGGACATGGATTTTGAAAATTCTAGAGAGAATTTTAAAAGCTTCAACAGAATTTCAACAATTTTGAGAGGGATTTGAAAAGTTTCAATGGGAATGGGAAGAATTGGGACAAAAATGGAAAATTTTAAGGGACTTTGAAAAAATTTCAACTGGAATTTTAGCCATTTTTTGACGTGAAATTGTAAACATGTGGACATGGATTTTGAAAATTCTAGAGAGAATTTTAAAAGCTTCAAGAGAATTTCAACAATTTTGAGAGGGATTTGAAAAGTTTCAATGGGAATGGGAAGAATTGGGACAAAAATTGGAAAATTTTGAAGGGACTTTGAAAAAATTTCAACTGGAATTTTAGCCATTTTTTGACGTGAAATTGTAAACATGTGGACATGGATTTTGAAAATTCTAGAGAGAATTTTAAAAGCTTCAACAGAATTTCAACAATTTTGAGAGGGATTTGAAAAGTTTCAATGGGAATGGGAAGAATTGGGACAAAAATTGGAAAATTTTTAAGGGACTTTGAAAAAATTTCAACTGGAATTTTAGCCATTTTTTGACGTGAAATTGTCAACATGTGGACATGGATTTTGAAAATTCTAGAGAGAATTTTAAAAGCTTCAAGAGAATTTCAACAATTTTGAGAGGGATTTGAAAAGTTTCAATGGGAATGGGAAGAATTGGGACAAAAATTGGAAAATTTTTCAGGGACTTTGAAAAAATTTCAACTGGAATTTTAGCCATTTTTGACGTGAAATTGTAAACACGTCGCCATGGATTTTGAAAATTCTAGAGAGAATTTTTAAAGCTTCAACAGAATTTCAACAATTTTGAGAGGGATTTGAAAAGTTTCAATGGGAATGGGAAGAATTGGGACAAAAATTGGAAAATTTTTAAGGGACTTTGAAAAAATTTCAACTGGAATTTTAGCAATTTTTTGACGTGAAATTGTAAACATATGGACATGGATTTTGAAAATTCTAGAGAGAATTTTAAAAGCTTCAAGAGAATTTCAACAATTTTGAGAGGGATTTGAAAAGCTTCAATGGGAATGGGAAGAATTGGGACAAAAATTGGAAAATTTTTAAGGGACTTTGAAAAAATTTCAACTGGAATTTTAGCCATTTTTTGACGTGAAATTGTAAACATGTGGACATGGATTTTGAAAATTCTAGAGAGAATTTTAAAAGCTTCAAGAGAATTTCAACAATTTTGAGAGGGATTTGAAAAGTTTCAATGGGAATGGGAAGAATTGGGACAAAAATTGGAAAATTTTTAAGGGACTTTGAAAAAATTTCAACTGGAATTTTAGCCATTTTTTGACGTGAAATTGTAAACATGTGGCCATGGATTTTGAAAATTCTAGAGAGAATTTTAAAAGCTTCAACAGAATTTCAACAATTTTGAGAGGGATTTGAAAAGTTTCAATGGGAATGGGAAGAATTGGGACAAAAATTGGAAAATTTTTAAGGGACTTTGAAAAAATTTCAACTGGAATTTTAGCAATTTTTTGTCGTGAAATTGTAAACATGTGGACATGGATTTTGAAAATTCTAGAGAGAATTTTAAAAGCTTCAACAGAATTTCAACAATTTTGAGAGGGATTTGAAAAGTTTCAATGGGAATGGGAAGAATTGGGACAAAAATTGGAAAATTTTTAAGGGACTTTGAAAAAATTTCAACTGGAATTTTAGCCATTTTTTTAGGTGAAATTGTAAACATGTGGACATGGATTTTGAAAATTCTAGAGAGAATTTTAAAAGCTTCAACAGAATTTCCACAATTTTGAGAGGGATTTGAAAAGTTTCAATGGGAATGGGAAGAATTGGGACAAAAATTGGAAAATTTTTAAGGGACTTTGAAAAAATTTCAACTGGAATTTTAGCCATTTTTTGACGTGAAATTGTAAACATGTGGACATGGATTTTGAAAATTCTAGAGAGAATTTTAAAAGCTTCAACAGAATTTCCACAATTTTGAGAGGGATTTGAAAAGTTTCAATGGGAATGGGAAGAATTGGGACAAAAATTGGAAAATTTTTAAGGGACTTTGAAAAAATTTCAACTGGAATTTTAGCCATTTTTTGACGTGAAATTGTAAACATGTGGACATGGATTTTGAAAATTCTAGAGAGAATTTTAAAAGCTTCAACAGAATTTTAACAATTTTGAGAGGGATTTGAAAAGTTTCAATGGGAATGGGAAGAATTGGGACAAAAATTGGAAAATTTTTAAGGGACTTTGAAAAAATTTCAACTGGAATTTTAGCAATTTTTTGACGTGAAATTGTAAACATGTGGACATGGATTTTGAAAATTCTAGAGAGAATTTTAAAAGCTTCAAGAGAATTTCAACAATTTTGAGAGGGATTTGAAAAGTTTCAATGGGAATGGGAAGAATTGGGACAAAAATTGGAAAATTTTTAAGGGACTTTGAAAAAATTTCAACTGGAATTTTAGCCATTTTTTGACGTGAAATTGTAAACATGTTGAAGTGGATTTTGAAAATTCTAGAGAGAATTTTAAAAGCTTCAACAGAATTTCAACAATTTTGAGAGGGATTTGAAAAGTTTCAATGGGAATGGGAAGAATTGGGACAAAAATTGGAAAATTTTGAAGGGACTTTGAAAAAATTTCAACTGGAATTTTAGCCATTTTTTGACGTGAAATTGTAAACATGTGGACATGGATTTTGAAAATTCTAGAGAGAATTTTAAAAGCTTCAAGAGAATTTCAACAATTTTGAGAGGGATTTGAAAAGTTTCAATGGGAATGGGAAGAATTGGGACAAAAATTGGAAAATTTTTAAGGGACTTTGAAAAAATTTCAACTGGAATTTTAGCCATTTTTTGACGTGAAATTGTAAACATGTGGACATGGATTTTGAAAATTCTAGAGAGAATTTTAAAAGCTTCAACAGAATTTCAACAATTTTGAGAGGGATTTGAAAAGTTTCAATGGGAATGGGAAGAATTGGGACAAAAATTGGAAAATTTTTAAGGGACTTTGAAAAAATTTCAACTGGAATTTTAGCAATTTTTTGTCGTGAAATTGTAAACATGTGGACATGGATTTTGAAAATTCTAGAGAGAATTTTAAAAGCTTCAACAGAATTTCAACAATTTTGAGAGGGATTTGAAAAGTTTCAATGGGAATGGGAAGAATTGGGACAAAAATTGGAAAATTTTTAAGGGACTTTGAAAAAATTTCAACTGGAATTTTAGCCATTTTTTGACGTGAAATTGTAAACATGTGGACATGGATTTTGAAAATTCTAGAGAGAATTTTAAAAGCTTCAACAGAATTTCAACAATTTTGAGAGGGATTTGAAAAGTTTCAATGGGAATGGGAAGAATTGGGACAAAAATTGGAAAATTTTTAAGGGACTTTGAAAAAATTTCAACTGGAATTTTAGCCATTTTTTGACGTGAAATTGTAAACATGTGGACATGGATTTTGAAAATTCTAGAGAGAATTTTAAAAGCTTCAACAGAATTTCAACAATTTTGAGAGGGATTTGAAAAGTTTCAATGGGAATGGGAAGAATTGGGACAAAAATTGGAAAATTTTTAAGGGACTTTGAAAAAATTTCAACTGGAATTTTGGCCATTTTTTGACGTGAAATTGTAAACATGTGGACATGGATTT
Source organism: Streptopelia decaocto (assembly GCF_964273445.1). Taxonomy (NCBI): domain Eukaryota; kingdom Metazoa; phylum Chordata; class Aves; order Columbiformes; family Columbidae; genus Streptopelia; species Streptopelia decaocto. The sequence continues at coordinate 34,505 of NW_028116569.1, read as the reverse complement.
TGAAAATTCTAGAGAGAATTTTAAAAGCTTCAAGAGAATTTCAACAATTTTGAGAGGGATTTGAAAAGTTTCAATGGGAATGGGAAGAATTGGGACAAAAATTGGAAAATTTTTAAGGGACTTTGAAAAAATTTCAACTGGAATTTTAGCAATTTTTTGACGTGAAATTGTAAACATGTGGACATGGATTTTGAAAATTCTAGAGAGAATTTTAAAAGCTTCAAGAGAATTTCAACAATTTTGAGAGGGATTTGAAAAGTTTCAATGGGAATGGGAAGAATTGGGACAAAAATTGGAAAATTTTTAAGGGACTTTGAAAAAATTTCAACTGGAATTTTAGCCATTTTTTGACGTGAAATTGTAAACATGTGGACATGGATTTTGAAAATTCTAGAGAGAATTTTAAAAGCTTCAACAGAATTTTAACAATTTTGAGAGGGATTTGAAAAGTTTCAATGGGAATGGGAAGAATTGGGACAAAAATTGGAAAATTTTTAAGGGACTTTGAAAAAATTTCAACTGGAATTTTAGCAATTTTTTGACGTGAAATTGTAAACATGTGGACATGGATTTTGAAAATTCTAGAGAGAATTTTAAAAGCTTCAAGAGAATTTCAACAATTTTGAGAGGGATTTGAAAAGTTTCAATGGGAATGGGAAGAATTGGGACAAAAATTGGAAAATTTTTAAGGGACTTTGAAAAAATTTCAACTGGAATTTTAGCCATTTTTTGACGTGAAATTGTAAACATGTTGAAGTGGATTTTGAAAATTCTAGACAGAATTTTAAAAGCTTCAACAGAATTTCAACAATTTTGAGAGGGATTTGAAAAGTTTCAATGGGAATGGGAAGAATTGGGACAAAAATTGGAAAATTTTTAAGGGACTTTGAAAAAATTTCAACTGGAATTTTAGCCATTTTTTGACGTGAAATTGTAAACATGTGGACATGGATTTTGAAAATTCTAGAGAGAATTTTAAAAGCTTCAACAGAATTTCAACAATTTTGAGAGGGATTTGAAAAGTTTCAATGGGAATGGGAAGAATTGGGACAAAAATTGGAAAATTTTTAAGGGACTTTGAAAAAATTTCAACTGGAATTTTAGCCATTTTTTGACGTGAAATTGTAAACATGTGGACATGGATTTTGAAAATTCTAGAGAGAATTTTAAAAGCTTCAACAGAATTTCAACAATTTTGAGAGGGATTTGAAAAGTTTCAATGGGAATGGGAAGAATTGGGACAAAAATTGGAAAATTTTTAAGGGACTTTGAAAAAATTTCAACTGGAATTTTGGCCATTTTTTGACGTGAAATTGTAAACATGTGGACATGGATTTTGAAAATTCTAGAGAGAATTTTAAAAGCTTCAAGAGAATTTCAACAATTTTGAGAGGGATTTGAAAAGTTTCAATGGGAATGGGAAGAATTGGGACAAAAATTGGAAAATTTTTAAGGGACTTTGAAAAAATTTCAACTGGAATTTTAGCAATTTTTTGACGTGAAATTGTAAACATGTGGACATGGATTTTGAAAATTCTAGAGAGAATTTTAAAAGCTTCAAGAGAATTTCAACAATTTTGAGAGGGATTTGAAAAGCTTCAATGGGAATGGGAAGAATTGGGACAAAAATTGGAAAATTTTGAAGGGACTTTGAAAAAATTTCAACTGGAATTTTAGCAATTTTTTGACGTGAAATTGTAAACATATGGACATGGATTTTGAAAATTCTAGAGAGAATTTTAAAAGCTTCAAGAGAATTTCAACAATTTTGAGAGGGATTTGAAAAGTTTCAATGGGAATGGGAAGAATTGGGACAAAAATTGGAAAATTTTTAAGGGACTTTGAAAAAATTTCAACTGGAATTTTAGCCATTTTTTGACGTGAAATTGTAAACATGTTGAAGTGGATTTTGAAAATTCTAGAGAGAATTTTAAAAGCTTCAACAGAATTTCAACAATTTTGAGAGGGATTTGAAAAGTTTCAATGGGAATGGGAAGAATTGGGACAAAAATTGGAAAATTTTGAAGGGACTTTGAAAAAATTTCAACTGGAATTTTAGCCATTTTTTGACGTGAAATTGTAAACATGTGGACATGGATTTTGAAAATTCTAGAGAGAATTTTAAAAGCTTCAAGAGAATTTCAACAATTTTGAGAGGGATTTGAAAAGTTTCAATGGGAATGGGAAGAATTGGGACAAAAATTGGAAAATTTTTAAGGGACTTTGAAAAAATTTCAACTGGAATTTTAGCCATTTTTTGACGTGAAATTGTAAACATGTGGACATGGATTTTGAAAATTCTAGAGAGAATTTTAAAAGCTTCAACAGAATTTCAACAATTTTGAGAGGGATTTGAAAAGTTTCAATGGGAATGGGAAGAATTGGGACAAAAATTGGAAAATTTTTAAGGGACTTTGAAAAAATTTCAACTGGAATTTTAGCAATTTTTTGTCGTGAAATTGTAAACATGTGGACATGGATTTTGAAAATTCTAGAGAGAATTTTAAAAGCTTCAACAGAATTTCAACAATTTTGAGAGGGATTTGAAAAGTTTCAATGGGAATGGGAAGAATTGGGACAAAAATTGGAAAATTTTTAAGGGACTTTGAAAAAATTTCAACTGGAATTTTAGCCATTTTTTGACGTGAAATTGTAAACATGTGGACATGGATTTTGAAAATTCTAGAGAGAATTTTAAAAGCTTCAACAGAATTTCAACAATTTTGAGAGGGATTTGAAAAGTTTCAATGGGAATGGGAAGAATTGGGACAAAAATTGGAAAATTTTTAAGGGACTTTGAAAAAATTTCAACTGGAATTTTAGCCATTTTTTGACGTGAAATTGTAAACATGTGGACATGGATTTTGAAAATTCTAGAGAGAATTTTAAAAGCTTCAACAGAATTTCAACAATTTTGAGAGGGATTTGAAAAGTTTCAATGGGAATGGGAAGAATTGGGACAAAAATTGGAAAATTTTTAAGGGACTTTGAAAAAATTTCAACTGGAATTTTGGCCATTTTTTGACGTGAAATTGTAAACATGTGGACATGGATTTTGAAAATTCTAGAGAGAATTTTAAAAGCTTCAAGAGAATTTCAACAATTTTGAGAGGGATTTGAAAAGTTTCAATGGGAATGGGAAGAATTGGGACAAAAATTGGAAAATTTTTAAGGGACTTTGAAAAAATTTCAACTGGAATTTTAGCAATTTTTTGACGTGAAATTGTAAACATGTGGACATGGATTTTGAAAATTCTAGAGAGAATTTTAAAAGCTTCAAGAGAATTTCAACAATTTTGAGAGGGATTTGAAAAGTTTCAATGGGAATGGGAAGAATTGGGACAAAAATTGGAAAATTTTTAAGGGACTTTGAAAAAATTTCAACTGGAATTTTAGCCATTTTTGACGTGAAATTGTAAACATGTGGACATGGATTTTGAAAATTCTAGAGAGAATTTTAAAAGCTTCAACAGAATTTTAACAATTTTGAGAGGGATTTGAAAAGTTTCAATGGGAATGGGAAGAATTGGGACAAAAATTGGAAAATTTTTAAGGGACTTTGAAAAAATTTCAACTGGAATTTTAGCAATTTTTTGACGTGAAATTGTAAACATGTGGACATGGATTTTGAAAATTCTAGAGAGAATTTTAAAAGCTTCAAGAGAATTTCAACAATTTTGAGAGGGATTTGAAAAGTTTCAATGGGAATGGGAAGAATTGGGACAAAAATTGGAAAATTTTTAAGGGACTTTGAAAAAATTTCAACTGGAATTTTAGCCATTTTTTGATGTGAAATTGTAAACATGTGGACATGGATTTTGAAAATTCTAGAGAGAATTTTAAAAGCTTCAAGAGAATTTCAACAATTTTGAGAGGGATTTGAAAAGTTTCAATGGGAATGGGAAGAATTGGGACAAAAATTGGAAAATTTTTAAGGGACTTTGAAAAAATTTCAACTGGAATTTTAGCCATTTTTTGACGTGAAATTGTAAACATGTGGACATGGATTTTGAAAATTCTAGAGAGAATTTTAAAAGCTTCAACAGAATTTCAACAATTTTGAGAGGGATTTGAAAAGTTTCAATGGAATGGGAAGAATTGGGACAAAAATTGGAAAATTTTTAAGGGACTTTGAAAAAATTTCAACTGGAATTTTGGCCATTTTTTGACGTGAAATTGTAAACATGTGGACATGGATTTTGAAAATTCTAGAGAGAATTTTAAAAGCTTCAAGAGAATTTCAACAATTTTGAGAGGGATTTGAAAAGTTTCAATGGGAATGGGAAGAATTGGGACAAAAATTGGAAAATTTTTAAGGGACTTTGAAAAAATTTCAACTGGAATTTTAGCAATTTTTTGACGTGAAATTGTAAACATGTGGACATGGATTTTGAAAATTCTAGAGAGAATTTTAAAAGCTTCAAGAGAATTTCAACAATTTTGAGAGGGATTTGAAAAGTTTCAATGGGAATGGGAAGAATTGGGACAAAAATTGGAAAATTTTTAAGGGACTTTGAAAAAATTTCAACTGGAATTTTAGCCATTTTTTGACGTGAAATTGTAAACATGTGGACATGGATTTTGAAAATTCTAGAGAGAATTTTAAAAGCTTCAACAGAATTTTAACAATTTTGAGAGGGATTTGAAAAGTTTCAATGGGAATGGGAAGAATTGGGACAAAAATTGGAAAATTTTTAAGGGACTTTGAAAAAATTTCAACTGGAATTTTAGCAATTTTTTGACGTGAAATTGTAAACATGTGGACATGGATTTTGAAAATTCTAGAGAGAATTTTAAAAGCTTCAAGAGAATTTCAACAATTTTGAGAGGGATTTGAAAAGTTTCAATGGGAATGGGAAGAATTGGGACAAAAATTGGAAAATTTTTAAGGGACTTTGAAAAAATTTCAACTGGAATTTTAGCCATTTTTTGACGTGAAATTGTAAACATGTTGAAGTGGATTTTGAAAATTCTAGAGAGAATTTTAAAAGCTTCAAGAGAATTTCCACAATTTTGAGAGGGATTTGAAAAGTTTCAATGGGAATGGGAAGAATTGGGACAAAAATTGGAAAATTTTGAAGGGACTTTGAAAAAATTTCAACTGGAATTTTAGCAATTTTTTGACGTGAAATTGTAAACATGTGGACATGGATTTTGAAAATTCTAGAGAGAATTTTAAAAGCTTCAAGAGAATTTCAACAATTTTGAGAGGGATTTGAAAAGTTTCAATGGGAATGGGAAGAATTGGGACAAAAATTGGAAAATTTTTAAGGGACTTTGAAAAAATTTCAACTGGAATTTTAGCCATTTTTTGACGTGAAATTGTAAACATGTGGACATGGATTTTGAAAATTCTAGAGAGAATTTTAAAAGCTTCAAGAGAATTTCAACAATTTTGAGAGGGATTTGAAAAGTTTCAATGGGAATGGGAAGAATTGGGACAAAATTGGAAAATTTTTAAGGGACTTTGAAAAAATTTCAACTGGAATTTTAGCCATTTTTTGACGTGAAATTGTAAACATGTGGACATGGATTTTGAAAATTCTAGAGAGAATTTTAAAAGCTTCAACAGAATTTCAACAATTTTGAGAGGGATTTGAAAAGTTTCAATGGGAATGGGAAGAATTGGGACAAAAATTGGAAAATTTTTAAGGGACTTTGAAAAAATTTCAACTGGAATTTTGGCCATTTTTTGACGTGAAATTGTAAACATGTGGACATAGATTTTGAAAATTCTAGAGAGAATTTTAAAAGCTTCAAGAGAATTTCAACAATTTTGAGAGGGATTTGAAAAGTTTCAATGGGAATGGGAAGAATTGGGACAAAAATTGGAAAATTTTTAAGGGACTTTGAAAAAATTTCAACTGGAATTTTAGCAATTTTTTGACGTGAAATTGTAAACATGTGGACATGGATTTTGAAAATTCTAGAGAGAATTTTAAAAGCTTCAAGAGAATTTCAACAATTTTGAGAGGGATTTGAAAAGTTTCAATGGGAATGGGAAGAATTGGGACAAAAATTGGAAAATTTTTAAGGGACTTTGAAAAAATTTCAACTGGAATTTTAGCCATTTTTTGACGTGAAATTGTAAACATGTGGACATGGATTTTGAAAATTCTAGAGAGAATTTTAAAAGCTTCAACAGAATTTTAACAATTTTGAGAGGGATTTGAAAAGTTTCAATGGGAATGGGAAGAATTGGGACAAAAATTGGAAAATTTTTAAGGGACTTTGAAAAAATTTCAACTGGAATTTTAGCAATTTTTTGACGTGAAATTGTAAACATGTGGACATGGATTTTGAAAATTCTAGAGAGAATTTTAAAAGCTTCAAGAGAATTTCAACAATTTTGAGAGGGATTTGAAAAGTTTCAATGGGAATGGGAAGAATTGGGACAAAAATTGGAAAATTTTTAAGGGACTTTGAAAAAATTTCAACTGGAATTTTAGCCATTTTTTGACGTGAAATTGTAAACATGTTGAAGTGGATTTTGAAAATTCTAGAGAGAATTTTAAAAGCTTCAAGAGAATTTCCACAATTTTGAGAGGGATTTGAAAAGTTTCAATGGGAATGGGAAGAATTGGGACAAAAATTGGAAAATTTTGAAGGGACTTTGAAAAAATTTCAACTGGAATTTTAGCCATTTTTTGACGTGAAATTGTAAACATGTGGACATGGATTTTGAAAATTCTAGAGAGAATTTTAAAAGCTTCAAGAGAATTTCAACAATTTTGAGAGGGATTTGAAAAGTTTCAATGGGAATGGGAAGAATTGGGACAAAAATTGGAAAATTTTTAAGGGACTTTGAAAAAATTTCAACTGGAATTTTAGCCATTTTTTGACGTGAAATTGTAAACATGTGGACATGGATTTTGAAAATTCTAGAGAGAATTTTAAAAGCTTCAACAGAATTTCAACAATTTTGAGAGGGATTTGAAAAGTTTCAATGGGAATGGGAAGAATTGGGACAAAAATTGGAAAATTTTTAAGGGACTTTGAAAAAATTTCAACTGGAATTTTAGCAATTTTTTGTCGTGAAATTGTAAACATGTGGACATGGATTTTGAAAATTCTAGAGAGAATTTTAAAAGCTTCAACAGAATTTCAACAATTTTGAGAGGGATTTGAAAAGTTTCAATGGGAATGGGAAGAATTGGGACAAAAATTGGAAAATTTTTAAGGGACTTTGACAAAATTTCAACTGGAATTTTAGCCATTTTTTGACGTGAAATTGTAAACATGTGGACATGGATTTTGAAAATTCTAGAGAGAATTTTAAAAGCTTCAACAGAATTTCAACAATTTGGAGAGGGATTTGAAAAGTTTCAATGGGAATGGGAAGAATTGGGACAAAAATTGGAAAATTTTTAAGGGACTTTGAAAAAATTTCAACTGGAATTTTGGCCATTTTTTGACGTGAAATTGTAAACATGTGGACATGGATTTTGAAAATTCTAGAGAGAATTTTAAAAGCTTCAAGAGAATTTCAACAATTTTGAGAGGGATTTGAAAAGTTTCAATGGGAATGGGAAGAATTGGGACAAAAATTGGAAAATTTTGAAGGGACTTTGAAAAAATTTCAACTGGAATTTTAGCAATTTTTTGACGTGAAATTGTAAACATGTGGACATGGATTTTGAAAATTCTAGAGAGAATTTTAAAAGCTTCAAGAGAATTTCAACAATTTTGAGAGGGATTTGAAAAGTTTCAATGGGAATGGGAAGAATTGGGACAAAAATTGGAAAATTTTTAAGGGACTTTGAAAAAATTTCAACTGGAATTTTAGCCATTTTTTGACGTGAAATTGTAAACATGTGGACATGGATTTTGAAAATTCTAGAGAGAATTTTAAAAGCTTCAACAGAATTTTAACAATTTTGAGAGGGATTTGAAAAGTTTCAATGGGAATGGGAAGAATTGGGACAAAAATTGGAAAATTTTTAAGGGACTTTGAAAAAATTTCAACTGGAATTTTAGCAATTTTTTGACGTGAAATTGTAAACATGTGGACATGGATTTTGAAAATTCTAGAGAGAATTTTAAAAGCTTCAAGAGAATTTCAACAATTTTGAGAGGGATTTGAAAAGTTTCAATGGGAATGGGAAGAATTGGACAAAAATTGGAAAATTTTTAAGGGACTTTGAAAAAATTTCAACTGGAATTTTAGCAATTTTTTGACGTGAAATTGTAAACATGTGGACATGGATTTTGAAAATTCTAGAGAGAATTTTAAAAGCTTCAACAGAATTTCAACAATTTTGAGAGGGATTTGAAAAGTTTCAATGGGAATGGGAAGAATTGGGACAAAAATTGGAAAATTTTTAAGGGACTTTGAAAAAATTTCAACTGGAATTTTAGCCATTTTTGATGTGAAATTGTAAACATGTGGACATGGATTTTGAAAATTCTAGAGAGAATTTTAAAAGCTTCAAGAGAATTTCAACAATTTTGAGAGGGATTTGAAAAGTTTCAATGGGAATGGGAAGAATTGGGACAAAAATTGGAAAATTTTTCAGGGACTTTGAAAAAATTTCAACTGGAATTTTAGCCATTTTTTGACGTGAAATTGTAAACACGTGGCCATGGATTTTGAAAATTCTAGAGAGAATTTTTAAAGCTTCAACAGAATTTCAACAATTTTGAGAGGGATTTGAAAAGTTTCAATGGGAATGGGAAGAATTGGGACAAAAATTGGAAAATTTTGAAGGGACTTTGAAAAAATTTCAACTGGAATTTTAGCAATTTTTTGATGTGAAATTGTAAACATATGGACATGGATTTTGAAAATTCTAGAGAGAATTTTAAAAGCTTCAAGAGAATTTCAATCAACAATTTTGAGAGGGATTTGAAAAGCTTCAATGGGAATGGGAAGAATTGGGACAAAAATTGGAAAATTTTTAAGGACTTTGAAAAAATTTCAACTGGAATTTTAGCCATTTTTTGACGTGAAATTGTAAACATGTGGACATGGATTTTGAAAATTCTAGAGAGAATTTTAAAAGCTTCAAGAGAATTTCAACAATTTTGAGAGGGATTTGAAAAGTTTCAATGGGAATGGGAAGAATTGGGACAAAAATTGGAAAATTTTTAAGGGACTTTGAAAAAATTTCAACTGGAATTTTAGCCATTTTTTGACGTGAAATTGTAAACATGTTGAAGTGGATTTTGAAAATTCTAGAGAGAATTTTAAAAGCTTCAAGAGAATTTCAACAATTTTGAGAGGGATTTGAAAAGTTTCAATGGGAATGGGAAGAATTGGGACAAAAATTGGAAAATTTTTAAGGGACTTTGAAAAAATTTCAACTGGAATTTTAGCCATTTTTTGACGTGAAATTGTAAACATGTGGCCATGGATTTGAAAATTCTAGAGAGAATTTTAAAAGCTTCAAGAGAATTTCAACAATTTTGAGAGGGATTTGAAAAGTTTCAATGGGAATGGGAAGAATTGGGACAAAAATTGGGAAAATTTTTAAGGGACTTTGAAAAAATTTCAACTGGAATTTTAGCAATTTTTTGTCGTGAAATTGTAAACATGTGGACATGGATTTTGAAAATTCTAGAGAGAATTTTAAAAGCTTCAACAGAATTTCAACAATTTTGAGAGGGATTTGAAAAGTTTCAATGGGAATGGGAAGAATTGGGACAAAAATTGGAAAACTTTTAAGGGACTTTGAAAAAATTTCACTGGAATTTTAGCATTTTTTACGTGAAATTGTAAACATGTGGACATGGATTTTGAAAATTCTAGAGAGAATTTTAAAAGCTTCAAGAGAATTTCAACAATTTTGAGAGGGATTTGAAAAGTTTCAATGGGAATGGGAAGAATTGGGACAAAAATTGGAAAATTTTTAAGGGACTTTGAAAAATTTCAACTGGAATTTTAGCAATTTTTTGACGTGAAATTGTAAACGTGGCCATGGATTTTTGAAAATTCTAGAGAGAATTTTAAAAGCTTCAAGAGAATTTCAACAATTTTGAGAGGGATTTGAAAAGTTTCAATGGGAATGGGAAGAATTGGGACAAAAATTGGAAATTTTTAAGGGACTTTGAAAAAATTTCAACTGGAATTTTAGCCATTTTTTGACGTGAAATTGTAAACATGTGGACATGGATTTTGAAAATTCTAGAGAGAATTTTAAAAGCTTCAACAGAATTTCCACAATTTTGAGAGGGATTTGAAAAGTTTCAATGGGAATGGGAAGAATTGGGACAAAAATTGAAAAATTTTAAGGGACTTTGAAAAAATTTCAACTGGAATTTTAGCCATTTTTTGACGTGAAATTGTAAACATGTGGCCATGGATTTTGAAAATTCTAGAGAGAATTTTAAAAGCTTCAAGAGAATTTCAACAATTTGGAGAGGGATTTGAAAAGTTTCAATGGGAATGGGAAGAATTGGGACAAAAATTGGAAAATTTTTCAGGGACTTTGAAAAAATTTCAACTGGAATTTTAGCCATTTTTTGACGTGAAATTGTAAACATGTGGCCATGGATTTTGAAAATTCTAGAGAGAATTTTAAAAGCTTCAAGAGAATTTCAACAATTTTGAGAGGGATTTGAAAAGTTTCAATGGGAATGGGAAGAATTGGGACAAAAATTGGAAAATTTTTAAGGGACTTTGAAAAAATTTCAACTGGAATTTTAGCCATTTTTTTAGGTGAAATTGTAAACATGTGGACATGGATTTTGAAAATTCTAGAGAGAATTTTAAAAGCTTCAAGAGAATTTCAACAATTTTGAGAGGGATTTGAAAAGTTTCAATGGGAATGGGAAGAATTGGGACAAAAATTGGAAAATTTTTAAGGGACTTTGAAAAAATTTCAACTGGAATTTTAGCCATTTTTTGATGTGAAATTGTAAACATGTGGACATGGATTTTGAAAATTCTAGAGAGAATTTTAAAAGCTTCAAGAGAATTTCAACAATTTTGAGAGGGATTTGAGAAGTTTCAATGGGAATGGGAAGAATTGGGACAAAAATTGGAAAATTTTTCAGGGACTTTGAAAAAATTTCAACTGGAATTTTAGCCATTTTTTGACGTGAAATTGTAAACACGTGGCCATGGATTTTGAAAATTCTAGAGAGAATTTTTAAAGCTTCAACAGAATTTCAACAATTTTGAGAGGGATTTGAAAAGTTTCAATGGGAATGGGAAGAATTGGGACAAAAATTGGAAAATTTTTAAGGGACTTTGAAAAAATTTCAACTGGAATTTTAGCCATTTTTTGACGTGAAATTGTAAACATGTGGACATGGATTTTGAAAATTCTAGAGAGAATTTTAAAAGCTTCAAGAGAATTTCAACAATTTTGAGAGGGATTTGAAAAGTTTCAATGGGAATGGGAAGAATTGGGACAAAAATTGGAAAATTTTTAAGGGACTTTGAAAAAATTTCAACTGGAATTTTAGCCATTTTTTGACGTGAAATTGTAAACATGTGGACATGGATTTTGAAAATTCTAGAGAGAATTTTAAAAGCTTCAACAGAATTTCAACAATTTTGAGAGGGATTTGAAAAGTTTCAATGGGAATGGGAAGAATTGGGACAAAAATTGGAAAATTTTTAAGGGACTTTGAAAAAATTTCAACTGGAATTTTAGCAATTTTTTGTCGTGAAATTGTAAACATGTGGACATGGATTTTGAAAATTCTAGAGAGAATTTTAAAAGCTTCAACAGAATTTCAACAATTTTGAGAGGGATTTGAAAAGTTTCAATGGGAATGGGAAGAATTGGGACAAAAATTGGAAAATTTTTAAGGGACTTTGAAAAAATTTCAACTGGAATTTTAGCAATTTTTTGACGTGAAATTGTAAACGTGGCCATGGATTTTGAAAATTCTAGAGAGAATTTTAAAAGCTTCAAGAGAATTTCAACAATTTTGAGAGGGATTTGAAAAGTTTCAATGGGAATGGGAAGAATTGGGACAAAAATTGGAAATTTTTAAGGGACTTTGAAAAAATTTCAACTGGAATTTTAGCCATTTTTTGACGTGAAATTGTAAACATGTGGCCATGGATTTTGAAAATTCTAGAGAGAATTTTAAAAGCTTCAACAGAATTTCAACAATTTTGAGAGGGATTTGAAAAGTTTCAATGGGAATGGGAAGAATTGGGACAAAAATTGGAAAATTTTTAAGGGACTTTGAAAAAATTTCAACTGGAATTTTAGCCATTTTTTGACGTGAAATTGTAAACATGTGGACATGGATTTTGAAAATTCTAGAGAGAATTTTAAAAGCTTCAAGAGAATTTCAACAATTTTGAGAGGGATTTGAAAAGTTTCAATGGGAATGGGAAGAATTGGGACAAAAATTGGAAAATTTTTAAGGGACTTTGAAAAAATTTCAACTGGAATTTTAGCCATTTTTTGACGTGAAATTGTAAACATGTGGACATGGATTTTGAAAATTCTAGAGAGAATTTTAAAAGCTTCAAGAGAATTTCAACAATTTTGAGAGGGATTTGAAAAGTTTCAATGGGAATGGGAAGAATTGGGACAAAAATTGGAAAATTTTTAAGGGACTTTGAAAAAATTTCAACTGGAATTTTAGCCATTTTTTGACGTGAAATTGTAAACATGTGGACATGGATTTTGAAAATTCTAGAGAGAATTTTAAAAGCTTCAACAGAATTTCAACAGTTTTGAGAGGGATTTGAAAAGTTTCAATGGGAATGGGAAGAATTGGGACAAAAATTGGAAAATTTTTAAGGGACTTTGAAAAAATTTCAACTGGAATTTTAGCCATTTTTTGACGTGAAATTGTAAACATGTGGCCATGGATTTTGAAAATTCTAGAGAGAATTTTAAAAGCTTCAAGAGAATTTCAACAATTTTGAGAGGGATTTGAAAAGTTTCAATGGGAATGGGAAGAATTGGGACAAAAATTGGAAAATTTTTAAGGGACTTTGAAAAAATTTCAACTGGAATTTTAGCCATTTTTTGACGTGAAATTGTAAACATGTGGACATGGATTTTGAAAATTCTAGAGAGAATTTTAAAAGCTTCAAGAGAATTTCAACAATTTTGAGAGGGATTTGAAAAGTTTCAATGGGAATGGGAAGAATTGGGACAAAAATTGGAAAATTTTTAAGGGACTTTGAAAAAATTTCAACTGGAATTTTAGCCATTTTTTGACGTGAAATTGTAAACATGTGGACATGGATTTTGAAAATTCTAGAGAGAATTTTAAAAGCTTCAACAGAATTTCAACAATTTTGAGAGGGATTTGAAAAGTTTCAATGGGAATGGGAAGAATTGGGACAAAAATTGGAAAATTTTTAAGGGACTTTGAAAAAATTTCAACTGGAATTTTAGCCATTTTTTGACGTGAAATTGTAAACATGTGGACATGGATTTTGAAAATTCTAGAGAGAATTTTAAAAGCTTCAAGAGAATTTCAACAATTTTGAGAGGGATTTGAAAAGTTTCAATGGGAATGGGAAGAATTGGGACAAAAATTGGAAAATTTTTAAGGGACTTTGAAAAAATTTCAACTGGAATTTTAGCAATTTTTTGACGTGAAATTGTAAACATGTGGCCATGGATTTTGAAAATTCTAGAGAGAATTTTAAAAGCTTCAACAGAATTTCAACAATTTTGAGAGGGATTTGAAAAGTTTCAATGGGAATGGGAAGAATTGGGACAAAAATTGGAAAATTTTTAAGGGACTTTGAAAAAATTTCAACTGGAATTTTAGCCATTTTTTGACGTGAAATTGTAAACATGTGGACATGGATTTTGAAAATTCTAGAGAGAATTTTAAAAGCTTCAACAGAATTTCAACAATTTTGAGAGGGATTTGAAAAGTTTCAATGGGAATGGGAAGAATTGGGACAAAAATTGGAAAATTTTTAAGGACTTTGAAAAAATTTCAACTGGAATTTTAGCCATTTTTTGACGTGAAATTGTAAACATGTGGACATGGATTTTGAAAATTCTAGAGAGAATTTTAAAAGCTTCAACAGAATTTCAACAATTTTGAGAGGGATTTGAAAAGTTTCAATGGGAATGGGAAGAATTGGGACAAAAATTGGAAAATTTTTAAGGGACTTTGAAAAAATTTCAACTGGAATTTTAGCCATTTTTTTAGGTGAAATTGTAAACATGTGGACATGGATTTTGAAAATTCTAGAGAGAATTTTAAAAGCTTCAACAGAATTTCCACAATTTTGAGAGGGATTTGAAAAGTTTCAATGGGAATGGGAAGAATTGGGACAAAAATTGGAAAATTTTTAAGGGACTTTGAAAAAATTTCAACTGGAATTTTAGCAATTTTTTGACGTGAAATTGTAAACATGTGGACATGGATTTTGAAAATTCTAGAGAGAATTTTAAAAGCTTCAACAGAATTTCAACAATTTTGAGCGGGATTTGAAAAGTTTCAATGGGAATGGGAAGAATTGGGACAAAAATTGAAAAATTTTTAAGGGACTTTGAAAAAATTTCAACTGGAATTTTAGCCATTTTTTGATGTGAAATTGTAAACATGTGGACATGGATTTTGAAAATTCTAGAGAGAATTTTAAAAGCTTCAAGAGAATTTCAACAATTTTGAGAGGGATTTGAGAAGTTTCAATGGGAATGGGAAGAATTGGGACAAAAATTGGAAAATTTTTCAGGGACTTTGAAAAAATTTCAACTGGAATTTTAGCCATTTTTTGACGTGAAATTGTAAACACGTGGCCATGGATTTTGAAAATTCTAGAGAGAATTTTTAAAGCTTCAACAGAATTTCAACAATTTTGAGAGGGATTTGAAAAGTTTCAATGGGAATGGGAAGAATTGGGACAAAAATGGGAAAATTTTTAAGGGACTTTGAAAAAATTTCAACTGGAATTTTAGCCATTTTTTGACGTGAAATTGTAAACATGTGGACATGGATTTGAAAATTCTAGAGAGAATTTTAAAAGCTTCAAGAGAATTTCAACAATTTTGAGAGGGATTTGAAAAGTTTCAATGGGAATGGGAAGAATTGGGACAAAAATTGGAAAATTTTTAAGGACTTTGAAAAAATTTCAACTGGAATTTTAGCCATTTTTTGACGTGAAATTGTAAACATGTGGCCATGGATTTTGAAAATTCTAGAGAGAATTTTAAAAGCTTCAAGAGAATTTCAACAATTTTGAGAGGGATTTGAAAAGTTTCAATGGGAATGGGAAGAATTGGGACAAAAATTGGAAAATTTTTAAGGGACTTTGAAAAAATTTCAACTGGAATTTTAGCCATTTTTTGACGTGAAATTGTAAACATGTGGACATGGATTTTGAAAATTCTAGAGAGAATTTTAAAAGCTTCAACAGAATTTCAACAATTTTGAGAGGGATTTGAAAAGTTTCAATGGGAATGGGAAGAATTGGGACAAAAATTGGAAAATTTTTAAGGGACTTTGAAAAAATTTCAACTGGAATTTTAGCCATTTTTTGACGTGAAATTGTAAACATGTGGACATGGATTTTGAAAATTCTAGAGAGAATTTTAAAAGCTTCAAGAGAATTTCAACAATTTTGAGAGGGATTTGAAAAGTTTCAATGGGAATGGGAAGAATTGGGACAAAAATTGGAAAATTTTTAAGGGACTTTGAAAAAATTTCAACTGGAATTTTAGCATTTTTTTTACGTGAAATTGTAAACATGTGGACATGGATTTTGAAAATTCTAGAGAGAATTTTTAAAAGCTTCAAGAGAATTTCAACAATTTTGAGAGGGATTTGAAAAGTTTCAATGGGAATGGGAAGAATTGGGACAAAAATTGGAAAATTTTTAAGGGACTTTGAAAAAATTTCAACTGGAATTTTAGCAATTTTTTGACGTGAAATTGTAAACGTGGCCATGGATTTTGAAAATTCTAGAGAGAATTTTAAAAGCTTCAAGAGAATTTCAACAATTTTGAGAGGGATTTGAAAAGTTTCAATGGGAATGGGAAGAATTGGGACAAAAATTGGAAATTTTTAAGGGACTTTGAAAAAATTTCAACTGGAATTTTAGCCATTTTTTGACGTGAAATTGTAAACATGTTGAAGTGGATTTTGAAAATTCTAGAGAGAATTTTAAAAGCTTCAAGAGAATTTCAACAATTTTGAGAGGGATTTGAAAAGTTTCAATGGGAATGGGAAGAATTGGGACAAAAATTGGAAAATTTTTAAGGGACTTTGAAAAAATTTCAACTGGAATTTTAGCCATTTTTTGACGTGAAATTGTAAACATGTGGACATGGATTTTGAAAATTCTAGAGAGAATTTTAAAAGCTTCAACAGAATTTCAACAATTTTGAGAGGGATTTGAAAAGTTTCAATGGGAATGGGAAGAATTGGGACAAAAATTGGAAAATTTTTAAGGGACTTTGAAAAAATTTCAACTGGAATTTTAGCCATTTTTTGACGTGAAATTGTAAACATGTTGAAGTGGATTTTGAAAATTCTAGAGAGAATTTTAAAAGCTTCAACAGAATTTCAACAATTTTGAGAGGGATTTGAAAAGTTTCAATGGGAATGGGAAGAATTGGGACAAAAATTGGAAAACTTTTAAGGGACTTTGAAAAAATTTCAACTGGAATTTTAGCCATTTTTTGACGTGAAATTGTAAACATGTGGACATGGATTTTGAAAATTCTAGAGAGAATTTTAAAAGCTTCAAGAGAATTTCAACAATTTTGAGAGGGATTTGAAAAGTTTCAATGGGAATGGGAAGAATTGGGACAAAAATTGGAAAACTTTTAAGGGACTTTGAAAAAATTTCAACTGGACTTTTAGCCATTTTTTGACGTGAAATTGTAAACATGTGGACATGGATTTTGAAAATTCTAGAGAGAATTTTAAAAGCTTCAACAGAATTTCAACAATTTTGAGAGGGATTTGAAAAGTTTCAATGGGAATGGGAAGAATTGGGACAAAAATTGGAAAATTTTTAAGGGACTTTGAAAAAATTTCAACTGGAATTTTAGCCATTTTTTGACGTGAAATTGTAAACATGTTGAAGTGGATTTTGAAAATTCTAGAGAGAATTTTAAAAGCTTCAAGAGAATTTCAACAATTTTGAGAGGGATTTGAAAAGTTTCAATGGGAATGGGAAGAATTGGGACAAAAATTGGAAAATTTTTAAGGGACTTTGAAAAAATTTCAACTGGAATTTTAGCCATTTTTTGACGTGAAATTGTAAACATGTGGCCATGGATTTTGAAAATTCTAGAGAGAATTTTAAAAGCTTCAAGAGAATTTCAACAATTTTGAGAGGGATTTGAAAAGTTTCAATGGGAATGGGAAGAATTGGGACAAAAATTGGAAAATTTTTAAGGGACTTTGAAAAAATTTCAACTGGAATTTTAGCCATTTTTTGACGTGAAATTGTAAACATGTGGACATGGATTTTGAAAATTCTAGAGAGAATTTTAAAAGCTTCAACAGAATTTCAACAATTTTGAGAGGGATTTGAAAAGTTTCAATGGGAATGGGAAGAATTGGGACAAAAATTGGAAAATTTTTAAGGGACTTTGAAAAAATTTCAACTGGAATTTTAGCCATTTTTTGACGTGAAATTGTAAACATGTGGACATGGATTTTGAAAATTCTAGAGAGAATTTTAAAAGCTTCAAGAGAATTTCAACAATTTTGAGAGGGATTTGAAAAGTTTCAATGGGAATGGGAAGAATTGGGACAAAAATTGGAAAATTTTTAAGGGACTTTGAAAAAATTTCAACTGGAATTTTAGCCATTTTTTGACGTGAAATTGTAAACATGTGGACATGGATTTTGAAAATTCTAGAGAGAATTTTAAAAGCTTCAACTGAATTTCAACAATTTTGAGAGGGATTTGAAAAGTTTCAATGGGAATGGGAAGAATTGGGACAAAAATTGGAAAATTTTTAAGGGACTTTGAAAAAATTTCAACTGGAATTTTAGCCATTTTTTGACGTGAAATTGTAAACATGTGGACATGGATTTTGAAAATTCTAGAGAGAATTTTAAAAGCTTCAAGAGAATTTCAACAATTTTGAGAGGGATTTGAAAAGTTTCAATGGGAATGGGAAGAATTGGGACAAAAATTGGAAAATTTTTAAGGGACTTTGAAAAAATTTCAACTGGAATTTTAGCCATTTTTTGACGTGAAATTGTAAACATGTGGACATGGATTTTGAAAATTCTAGAGAGAATTTTAAAAGCTTCAACAGAATTTTAACAATTTTGAGAGGGATTTGAAAAGTTTCAATGGGAATGGGAAGAATTGGGACAAAAATTGGAAAATTTTTAAGGGACTTTGAAAAAATTTCAACTGGAATTTTAGCAATTTTTTGACGTGAAATTGTAAACATGTGGACATGGATTTTGAAAATTCTAGAGAGAATTTTAAAAGCTTCAAGAGAATTTCAACAATTTTGAGAGGGATTTGAAAAGTTTCAATGGGAATGGGAAGAATTGGGACAAAAATTGGAAAATTTTTAAGGGACTTTGAAAAAATTTCAACTGGAATTTTAGCCATTTTTTGACGTGAAATTGTAAACATGTGGACATGGATTTTGAAAATTCTAGAGAGAATTTTAAAAGCTTCAACAGAATTTCAACAATTTTGAGAGGGATTTGAAAAGTTTCAATGGGAATGGGAAGAATTGGGACAAAAATTGGAAAATTTTTAAGGGACTTTGAAAAAATTTCAACTGGAATTTTAGCCATTTTTTTATGTGAAATTGTAAACATGTTGAAGTGGATTTTGAAAATTCTAGAGAGAATTTTAAAAGCTTCAACAGAATTTGAACAATTTTGAGAGGGATTTGAAAAGTTTCAATGGGAATGGGAAGAACTGGGACAAAAATTGGAAAATTTTTAAGGGACTTTGAAAAAATTTCAACTGGAATTTTAGCAATTTTTTGACGTGAAATTGTAAACACGTGGCCATGGATTTTGAAAATTCTAGAGAGAATTTTTAAAGCTTCAACAGAATTTCAACAATTTTGAGAGGGATTTGAAAAGTTTCAATGGGAATGGGAAGAATTGGGACAAAAATTGGAAAATTTTTCAGGGACTTTGAAAAAATTTCAACTGGAATTTTAGCCATTTTTTGACGTGAAATTGTAAACATGTGGCCATGGATTTTGAAAATTCTAGAGAGAATTTTTAAAGCTTCAAGAGAATTTCAACAATTTTGAGAGGGATTTGAAAAGTTTCAATGGGAATGGGAAGAATTGGGACAAAAATTGGAAAATTTTTAAGGGACTTTGAAAAAATTTCAACTGGAAATTTAGCAATTTTTTGACGTGAAATTGTAAACATGTGGACATGGATTTTGAAAATTCTAGAGAGAATTTTAAAAGCTTCAACAGAATTTCAACAATTTTGAGAGGGATTTGAAAAGTTTCAATGGGAATGGGAAGAATTGGGACAAAAATTGGAAAATTTTTAAGGGACTTTGAAAAAATTTCAACTGGAATTTTAGCCATTTTTTGACGTGAAATTGTAAACATGTGGACATGGATTTTGAAAATTCTAGAGAGAATTTTAAAAGCTTCAACAGAATTTCAACAATTTTGAGAGGGATTTGAAAAGTTTCAATGGGAATGGGAAGAATTGGGACAAAAATTGGAAAACTTTTAAGGGACTTTGAAAAAATTTCAACTGGAATTTTAGCCATTTTTTGACGTGAAATTGTAAACATGTTGAAGTGGATTTTGAAAATTCTAGAGAGAATTTTAAAAGCTTCAAGAGAATTTCAACAATTTTGAGAGGGATTTGAAAAGTTTCAATGGGAATGGGAAGAATTGGGACAAAAATTGGAAAACTTTTAAGGGACTTTGAAAAAATTTCAACTGGAATTTTAGCCATTTTTTGACGTGAAATTGTAAACATGTGGACATGGATTTTGAAAATTCTAGAGAGAATTTTAAAAGCTTCAAGAGAATTTCAACAATTTTGAGAGGGATTTGAAAAGTTTCAATGGGAATGGGAAGAATTGGGACAAAAATTGGAAAATTTTGAAGGGACTTTGAAAAAATTTCAACTGGAATTTTAGCCATTTTTTGACGTGAAATTGTAAACATGTGGACATGGATTTTGAAAATTCTAGAGAGAATTTTAAAAGCTTCAACAGAATTTCAACAATTTTGAGAGGGATTTGAAAAGTTTCAATGGGAATGGGAAGAATTGGGACAAAAATTGGAAAATTTTGAAGGGACTTTGAAAAAATTTCAACTGGAATTTTAGCCATTTTTTGACGTGAAATTGTAAACATGTGGACATGGATTTTGAAAATTCTAGAGAGAATTTTAAAAGCTTCAACAGAATTTCAACAATTTTGAGAGGGATTTGAAAAGTTTCAATGGGAATGGGAAGAATTGGGACAAAAATTGGAAAATTTTTAAGGGACTTTGAAAAAATTTCAACTGGAATTTTAGCCATTTTTTGACGTGAAATTGTAAACATGTGGCCATGGATTTTGAAAATTCTAGAGAGAATTTTAAAAGCTTCAAGAGAATTTCAACAATTTTGAGAGGGATTTGAAAAGTTTCAATGGGAATGGGAAGAATTGGGACAAAAATTGGAAAATTTTTAAGGGACTTTGAAAAAATTTCAACTGGAATTTTAGCCATTTTTTGACGTGAAATTGTAAACATGTGGACATGGATTTTGAAAATTCTAGAGAGAATTTTAAAAGCTTCAAGAGAATTTCAACAATTTTGAGAGGGATTTGAAAAGTTTCAATGGGAATGGGAAGAATTGGGACAAAAATTGGAAAATTTTTAAGGGACTTTGAAAAAATTTCAACTGGAATTTTAGCCATTTTTTGACGTGAAATTGTAAACATGTGGCCATGGATTTTGAAAATTCTAGAGAGAATTTTAAAAGCTTCAACTGAATTTCAACAATTTTGAGAGGGATTTGAAAAGTTTCAATGGGAATGGGAAGAATTGGGACAAAAATTGGAAAATTTTTAAGGGACTTTGAAAAAATTTCAACTGGAATTTTAGCAATTTTTTGACGTGAAATTGTAAACATGTGGACATGGATTTTGAAAATTCTAGAGAGAATTTTAAAAGCTTCAACAGAATTTCAACAATTTTGAGAGGGATTTGAAAAGTTTCAATGGGAATGGGAAGAATTGGGACAAAAATTGGAAAATTTTTAAGGGACTTTGAAAAAATTTCAACTGGAATTTTAGCCATTTTTTGACGTGAAATTGTAAACATGTGGACATGGATTTTGAAAATTCTAGAGAGAATTTTAAAAGCTTCAACTGAATTTCAACAATTTTGAGAGGGATTTGAAAAGTTTCAATGGGAATGGGAAGAATTGGGACAAAAATTGGAAAATTTTTAAGGGACTTTGAAAAAATTTCAACTGGAATTTTAGCCATTTTTTGACGTGAAATTGTAAACATGTGGACATGGATTTTGAAAATTCTAGAGAGAATTTTAAAAGCTTCAACAGAATTTCAACAATTTTGAGAGGGATTTGAAAAGTTTCAATGGGAATGGGAAGAATTGGGACAAAAATTGGAAAATTTTTAAGGGACTTTGAAAAAATTTCAACTGGAATTTTAGCCATTTTTTTAGGTGAAATTGTAAACATGTTGAAGTGGATTTTGAAAATTCTAGAGAGAATTTTAAAAGCTTCAAGAGAATTTCAACAATTTTGAGAGGGATTTGAAAAGTTTCAATGGGAATGGGAAGAATTGGGACAAAAATTGGAAAATTTTTAAGGGACTTTGAAAAAATTTCAACTGGAATTTTAGCCATTTTTTGACGTGAAATTGTAAACATGTGGACATGGATTTTGAAAATTCTAGAGAGAATTTTAAAAGCTTCAAGAGAATTTCAACAATTTTGAGAGGGATTTGAAAAGTTTCAATGGGAATGGGAAGAATTGGGACAAAAATTGGAAAATTTTTAAGGGACTTTGAAAAAATTTCAACTGGAATTTTAGCCATTTTTTGACGTGAAATTGTAAACATGTGGCCATGGATTTTGAAAATTCTAGAGAGAATTTTAAAAGCTTCAACAGAATTTCAACAGTTTTGAGAGGGATTTGAAAAGTTTCAATGGGAATGGGAAGAATTGGGACAAAAATTGGAAAATTTTTAAGGGACTTTGAAAAAATTTCAACTGGAATTTTAGCCATTTTTTGACGTGAAATTGTAAACATGTGGCCATGGATTTTGAAAATTCTAGAGAGAATTTTAAAAGCTTCAACAGAATTTCAACAATTTTGAGAGGGATTTGAAAAGTTTCAATGGGAATGGGAAGAATTGGGACAAAAATTGGAAAATTTTTAAGGGACTTTGAAAAAATTTCAACTGGAATTTTAGCCATTTTTTGACGTGAAATTGTAAACATGTGGACATGGATTTTGAAAATTCTAGAGAGAATTTTAAAAGCTTCAACAGAATTTCCACAATTTTGAGAGGGATTTGAAAAGTTTCAATGGGAATGGGAAGAATTGGGACAAAAATTGGAAAATTTTTAAGGGACTTTGAAAAAATTTCAACTGGAATTTTAGCAATTTTTTGACGTGAAATTGTAAACATGTGGACATGGATTTTGAAAATTCTAGAGAGAATTTTAAAAGCTTCAACAGAATTTCAACAATTTTGAGAGGGATTTGAAAAGTTTCAATGGGAATGGGAAGAATTGGGACAAAAATTGGAAAATTTTTAAGGGACTTTGAAAAAATTTCAACTGGAATTTTAGCCATTTTTTGACGTGAAATTGTAAACATGTGGACATGGATTTTGAAAATTCTAGAGAGAATTTTAAAAGCTTCAAGAGAATTTCAACAATTTTGAGAGGGATTTGAAAAGTTTCAATGGGAATGGGAAGAATTGGGACAAAAATTGGAAAATTTTTCAGGGACTTTGAAAAAATTTCAACTGGAATTTTAGCCATTTTTTGACGTGAAATTGTAAACACGTGGCCATGGATTTTGAAAATTCTAGAGAGAATTTTTAAAGCTTCAAGAGAATTTCAACAATTTTGAGAGGGATTTGAAAAGTTTCAATGGGAATGGGAAGAATTGGGACAAAAATTGGAAAATTTTGAAGGGACTTTGAAAAAATTTCAACTGGAATTTTAGCCATTTTTTGACGTGAAATTGTAAACATGTTGAAGTGGATTTTGAAAATTCTAGAGAGAATTTTAAAAGCTTCAAGAGAATTTCAACAATTTTGAGAGGGATTTGAAAAGTTTCAATGGGAATGGGAAGAATTGGGACAAAAATTGGAAAATTTTTAAGGGACTTTGAAAAAATTTCAACTGGAATTTTAGCCATTTTTTTAGGTGAAATTGTAAACATGTGGACATGGATTTTGAAAATTCTAGAGAGAATTTTAAAAGCTTCAAGAGAATTTCAACAATTTTGAGAGGGATTTGAAAAGTTTCAATGGGAATGGGAAGAATTGGGACAAAAATTGGAAAATTTTTAAGGGACTTTGAAAAAATTTCAACTGGAATTTTAGCCATTTTTTGACGTGAAATTGTAAACATGTGGCCATGGATTTTGAAAATTCTAGAGAGAATTTTAAAAGCTTCAAGAGAATTTCAACAATTTTGAGAGGGATTTGAAAAGTTTCAATGGGAATGGGAAGAATTGGGACAAAAATTGGAAAATTTTGAAGGGACTTTGAAAAAATTTCAACTGGAATTTTAGCCATTTTTTGACGTGAAATTCTAAACATGTGGCCATGGATTTTGAAAATTCTAGAGAGAATTTTAAAAGCTTCAAGAGAATTTCAACAATTTTGAGAGGGATTTGAAAAGTTTCAATGGGAATGGGAAGAATTGGGACAAAAATTGGAAAATTTTTCAGGGACTTTGAAAAAATTTCAACTGGAATTTTAGCCATTTTTTGACGTGAAATTGTAAACACGTCGCCATGGATTTTGAAAATTCTAGAGAGAATTTTTAAAGCTTCAACAGAATTTCAACAATTTTGAGAGGGATTTGAAAAGTTTCAATGGGAATGGGAAGAATTGGGACAAAAATTGGAAAATTTTTAAGGGACTTTGAAAAAATTTCAACTGGAATTTTAGCAATTTTTTGACGTGAAATTGTAAACATATGGACATGGATTTTGAAAATTCTAGAGAGAATTTTAAAAGCTTCAAGAGAATTTCAACAATTTTGAGAGGGATTTGAAAAGCTTCAATGGGAATGGGAAGAATTGGGACAAAAATTGGAAAATTTTTAAGGGACTTTGAAAAAATTTCAACTGGAATTTTAGCCATTTTTTGACGTGAAATTGTAAACATGTGGACATGGATTTTGAAAATTCTAGAGAGAATTTTAAAAGCTTCAAGAGAATTTCAACAATTTTGAGAGGGATTTGAAAAGTTTCAATGGGAATGGGAAGAATTGGGACAAAAATTGGAAAATTTTTAAGGGACTTTGAAAAAATTTCAACTGGAATTTTAGCCATTTTTTGACGTGAAATTGTAAACATGTGGCCATGGATTTTGAAAATTCTAGAGAGAATTTTAAAAGCTTCAACTGAATTTCAACAATTTTGAGAGGGATTTGAAAAGTTTCAATGGGAATGGGAAGAATTGGGACAAAAATTGGAAAACTTTTAAGGGACTTTGAAAAAATTTCAACTGGAATTTTAGCAATTTTTTGACGTGAAATTGTAAACGTGGACATGGATTTTGAAAATTCTAGAGAGAATTTTAAAAGCTTCAAGAGAATTTCAACAATTTTGAGAGGGATTTGAAAAGTTTCAATGGGAATGGGAAGAATTGGGACAAAAATTGGAAAATTTTTAAGGGACTTTGAAAAAATTTCAACTGGAATTTTAGCCATTTTTTGACGTGAAATTGTAAACATGTGGACATGGATTTTGAAAATTCTAGAGAGAATTTTAAAAGCTTCAAGAGAATTTCAACAATTTTGAGAGGGATTTGAAAAGTTTCAATGGGAATGGGAAGAATTGGGACAAAAATTGGAAAATTTTTAAGGGACTTTGAAAAAATTTCAACTGGAATTTTAGCCATTTTTTGACGTGAAAATGTAAACATGTGGACATGGATTTTGAAAATTCTAGAGAGAATTTTAAAAGCTTCAACAGAATTTCAACAGTTTTGAGAGGGATTTGAAAAGTTTCAATGGGAATGGGAAGAATTGGGACAAAAATTGGAAAATTTTTAAGGGACTTTGAAAAAATTTCAACTGGAATTTTAGCCATTTTTTGACGTGAAATTGTAAACATGTGGACATGGATTTTGAAAATTCTAGAGAGAATTTTAAAAGCTTCAAGAGAATTTCAACAATTTTGAGAGGGATTTGAAAAGTTTCAATGGGAATGGGAAGAATTGGGACAAAAATTGGAAAATTTTTAAGGGACTTTGAAAAAATTTCAACTGGAATTTTAGCCATTTTTTGACGTGAAATTGTAAACATGTGGACATGGATTTTGAAAATTCTAGAGAGAATTTTAAAAGCTTCAAGAGAATTTCAACAATTTTGAGAGGGATTTGAAAAGTTTCAATGGGAATGGGAAGAATTGGGACAAAAATTGGAAAATTTTTAAGGGACTTTGAAAAAATTTCAACTGGAATTTTAGCCATTTTTTGACGTGAAATTGTAAACATGTGGACATGGATTTTGAAAATTCTAGAGAGAATTTTAAAAGCTTCAACAGAATTTCAACAATTTTGAGAGGGATTTGAAAAGTTTCAATGGGAATGGGAAGAATTGGGACAAAAATTGGAAAATTTTTCAGGGACTTTGAAAAAATTTCAACTGGAATTTTAGCCATTTTTTGACGTGAAATTGTAAACACGTCGCCATGGATTTTGAAAATTCTAGAGAGAATTTTTAAAGCTTCAACAGAATTTCAACAATTTTGAGAGGGATTTGAAAAGTTTCAATGGGAATGGGAAGAATTGGGACAAAAATTGGAAAATTTTGAAGGGACTTTGAAAAAATTTCAACTGGAATTTTAGCAATTTTTTGACGTGAAATTGTAAACATGTGGACATGGATTTTGAAAATTCTAGAGAGAATTTTAAAAGCTTCAAGAGAATTTCAACAATTTTGAGAGGGATTTGAAAAGCTTCAATGGGAATGGGAAGAATTGGGACAAAAATTGGAAAATTTTTAAGGGACTTTGAAAAAATTTCAACTGGAATTTTAGCCATTTTTTGACGTGAAATTGTAAACATGTGGACATGGATTTTGAAAATTCTAGAGAGAATTTTAAAAGCTTCAAGAGAATTTCAACAATTTTGAGAGGGATTTGAAAAGTTTCAATGGGAATGGGAAGAATTGGGACAAAAATTGGAAAATTTTTAAGGGACTTTGAAAAAATTTCAACTGGAATTTTAGCCATTTTTTGACGTGAAATTGTAAACATGTGGCCATGGATTTTGAAAATTCTAGAGAGAATTTTAAAAGCTTCAACAGAATTTCAACAATTTTGAGAGGGATTTGAAAAGTTTCAATGGGAATGGGAAGAATTGGGACAAAAATTGGAAAATTTTTAAGGGACTTTGAAAAAATTTCAACTGGAATTTTAGCAATTTTTTGTCGTGAAATTGTAAACATGTGGACATGGATTTTGAAAATTCTAGAGAGAATTTTAAAAGCTTCAACAGAATTTCAACAATTTTGAGAGGGATTTGAAAAGTTTCAATGGGAATGGGAAGAATTGGGACAAAAATTGGAAAATTTTTAAGGGACTTTGAAAAAATTTCAACTGGAATTTTAGCCATTTTTTTAGGTGAAATTGTAAACATGTGGACATGGATTTTGAAAATTCTAGAGAGAATTTTAAAAGCTTCAACAGAATTTCCACAATTTTGAGAGGGATTTGAAAAGTTTCAATGGGAATGGGAAGAATTGGGACAAAAATTGGAAAATTTTTCAGGGACTTTGAAAAAATTTCAACTGGAATTTTAGCCATTTTTTGACGTGAAATTGTAAACATGTGGACATGGATTTTGAAAATTCTAGAGAGAATTTTAAAAGCTTCAACAGAATTTCAACAATTTTGAGAGGGATTTGAAAAGTTTCAATGGGAATGGGAAGAATTGGGACAAAAATTGGAAAATTTTTCAGGGACTTTGAAAAAATTTCAACTGGAATTTTAGCCATTTTTTGACGTGAAATTGTAAACATGTGGACATGGATTTTGAAAATTCTAGAGAGAATTTTAAAAGCTTCAACAGAATTTTAACAATTTTGAGAGGGATTTGAAAAGTTTCAATGGGAATGGGAAGAATTGGGACAAAAATTGGAAAATTTTTAAGGGACTTTGAAAAAATTTCAACTGGAATTTTAGCAATTTTTTGACGTGAAATTGTAAACATGTGGACATGGATTTTGAAAATTCTAGAGAGAATTTTAAAAGCTTCAAGAGAATTTCAACAATTTTGAGAGGGATTTGAAAAGTTTCAATGGGAATGGGAAGAATTGGGACAAAAATTGGAAAATTTTTAAGGGACTTTGAAAAAATTTCAACTGGAATTTTAGCAATTTTTTGACGTGAAATTGTAAACATGTGGACATGGATTTTGAAAATTCTAGAGAGAATTTTAAAAGCTTCAAGAGAATTTCAACAATTTTGAGAGGGATTTGAAAAGCTTCAATGGGAATGGGAAGAATTGGGACAAAAATTGGAAAATTTTGAAGGGACTTTGAAAAAATTTCAACTGGAATTTTAGCAATTTTTTGACGTGAAATTGTAAACATATGGACATGGATTTTGAAAATTCTAGAGAGAATTTTAAAAGCTTCAAGAGAATTTCAACAATTTTGAGAGGGATTTGAAAAGTTTCAATGGGAATGGGAAGAATTGGGACAAAAATTGGAAAATTTTTAAGGGACTTTGAAAAAATTTCAACTGGAATTTTAGCCATTTTTTGACGTGAAATTGTAAACATGTTGAAGTGGATTTTGAAAATTCTAGAGAGAATTTTAAAAGCTTCAACAGAATTTCAACAATTTTGAGAGGGATTTGAAAAGTTTCAATGGGAATGGGAAGAATTGGGACAAAAATTGGAAAATTTTGAAGGGACTTTGAAAAAATTTCAACTGGAATTTTAGCCATTTTTTGACGTGAAATTGTAAACATGTGGACATGGATTTTGAAAATTCTAGAGAGAATTTTAAAAGCTTCAAGAGAATTTCAACAATTTTGAGAGGGATTTGAAAAGTTTCAATGGGAATGGGAAGAATTGGGACAAAAATTGGAAAATTTTTAAGGGACTTTGAAAAAATTTCAACTGGAATTTTAGCCATTTTTTGACGTGAAATTGTAAACATGTGGACATGGATTTTGAAAATTCTAGAGAGAATTTTAAAAGCTTCAACAGAATTTCAACAATTTTGAGAGGGATTTGAAAAGTTTCAATGGGAATGGGAAGAATTGGGACAAAAATTGGAAAATTTTTAAGGGACTTTGAAAAAATTTCAACTGGAATTTTAGCAATTTTTTGTCGTGAAATTGTAAACATGTGGACATGGATTTTGAAAATTCTAGAGAGAATTTTAAAAGCTTCAACAGAATTTCAACAATTTTGAGAGGGATTTGAAAAGTTTCAATGGGAATGGGAATGGGAAGAATTGGGACAAAAATTGGAAAATTTTTAAGGGACTTTGAAAAATTTCAACTGGAATTTTAGCCATTTTTTGACGTGAAATTGTAAACATGTGGACATGGATTTTGAAAATTCTAGAGAGAATTTTAAAAGCTTCAAGAGAATTTCAACAATTTGGAGAGGGATTTGAAAAGTTTCAATGGGAATGGGAAGAATTGGGACAAAAATTGGAAAATTTTTCAGGGACTTTGACAAAATTTCAACTGGAATTTTAGCCATTTTTTGACGTGAAATTGTAAACATGTGGACATGGATTTTGAAAATTCTAGAGAGAATTTTAAAAGCTTCAACAGAATTTCAACAATTTTGAGAGGGATTTGAAAAGTTTCAATGGGAATGGGAAGAATTGGGACAAAATTGGAAAATTTTTAAGGGACTTTGAAAAAATTTCAACTGGAATTTTGGCCATTTTTTGACGTGAAATTGTAAACATGTGGACATGGATTTTGAAAATTCTAGAGAGAATTTTAAAAGCTTCAAGAGAATTTCAACAATTTTGAGAGGGATTTGAAAAGTTTCAATGGGAATGGGAAGAATTGGGACAAAAATTGGAAAATTTTTAAGGGACTTTGAAAAAATTTCAACTGGAATTTTAGCAATTTTTTGACGTGAAATTGTAAACATGTGGACATGGATTTTGAAAATTCTAGAGAGAATTTTAAAAGCTTCAAGAGAATTTCAACAATTTTGAGAGGGATTTGAAAAGTTTCAATGGGAATGGGAAGAATTGGGACAAAAATTGGAAAATTTTTAAGGGACTTTGAAAAAATTTCAACTGGAATTTTAGCCATTTTTTGACGTGAAATTGTAAACATGTGGACATGGATTTTGAAAATTCTAGAGAGAATTTTAAAAGCTTCAACAGAATTTTAACAATTTTGAGAGGGATTTGAAAAGTTTCAATGGAATGGGAAGAATTGGGACAAAAATTGGAAAATTTTTAAGGGACTTTGAAAAAATTTCAACTGGAATTTTAGCAATTTTTTGACGTGAAATTGTAAACATGTGGACATGGATTTTGAAAATTCTAGAGAGAATTTAAAAGCTTCAAGAGAATTTCAACAATTTTGAGAGGGATTTGAAAAGTTTCAATGGGAATGGGAAGAATTGGGACAAAAATTGGAAAATTTTTAAGGGACTTTGAAAAAATTTCAACTGGAATTTTAGCCATTTTTTGACGTGAAATTGTAAACATGTTGAAGTGGATTTTGAAAATTCTAGAGAGAATTTTAAAAGCTTCAACAGAATTTCAACAATTTTGAGAGGGATTTGAAAAGTTTCAATGGGAATGGGAAGAATTGGGACAAAAATTGGAAAATTTTAAGGGACTTTGAAAAAATTTCAACTGGAATTTTAGCCATTTTTGACGTGAAATTGTAAACATGTGGACATGGATTTTGAAAATTCTAGAGAGAATTTTAAAAGCTTCAACAGAATTTCAACAATTTTGAGAGGGATTTGAAAAGTTTCAATGGGAATGGGAAGAATTGGGACAAAAATTGGAAAATTTTTAAGGGACTTTGAAAAAATTTCAACTGGAATTTTAGCAATTTTTTGACGTGAAATTGTAAACATGTGGACATGGATTTTGAAAATTCTAGAGAGAATTTTAAAAGCTTCAAGAGAATTTCAACAATTTTGAGAGGGATTTGAAAAGCTTCAATGGGAATGGGAAGAATTGGGACAAAAATTGGAAAATTTTTAAGGGACTTTGAAAAAATTTCAACTGGAATTTTGGCCATTTTTTGACGTGAAATTGTAAACATGTGGACATGGATTTTGAAAATTCTAGAGAGAATTTTAAAAGCTTCAAGAGAATTTCAACAATTTGGAGAGGGATTTGAAAAGTTTCAATGGGAATGGGAAGAATTGGGACAAAATTGGAAAATTTTTCAGGGACTTTGACAAAATTTCAACTGGAATTTTAGCCATTTTTTGACGTGAAATTGTAAACATGTGGACATGGATTTTGAAAATTCTAGAGAGAATTTTAAAAGCTTCAACAGAATTTCAACAATTTTGAGAGGGATTTGAAAAGTTTCAATGGGAATGGGAAGAATTGGGACAAAAATTGGAAAATTTTTAAGGGACTTTGAAAAAATTTCAACTGGAATTTTGGCCATTTTTTGACGTGAAATTGTAAACATGTGGACATGGATTTTGAAAATTCTAGAGAGAATTTTAAAAGCTTCAAGAGAATTTCAACAATTTTGAGAGGGATTTGAAAAGTTTCAATGGGAATGGGAAGAATTGGGACAAAAATTGGAAAATTTTTAAGGGACTTTGAAAAAATTTCAACTGGAATTTTAGCAATTTTTGACGTGAAATTGTAAACATGTGGACATGGATTTTGAAAATTCTAGAGAGAATTTTAAAAGCTTCAAGAGAATTTCAACAATTTTGAGAGGGATTTGAAAAGTTTCAATGGGAATGGGAAGAATTGGGACAAAAATTGGAAAATTTTTAAGGGACTTTGAAAAAATTTCAACTGGAATTTTAGCCAATTTTTTGACGTGAAATTGTAAACATGTGGACATGGATTTTGAAAATTCTAGAGAGAATTTTAAAAAGCTTCAACAGAATTTTAACAATTTTGAGAGGGATTTGAAAAGTTTCAATGGGAATGGGAAGAATTGGGACAAAAATTGGAAAATTTTTAAGGGACTTTGAAAAAATTTCAACTGGAATTTTAGCAATTTTTTGACGTGAAATTGTAAACATGTGGACATGGATTTTGAAAATTCTAGAGAGAATTTTAAAAGCTTCAAGAGAATTTCAACAATTTTGAGAGGGATTTGAAAAGTTTCAATGGGAATGGGAAGAATTGGGACAAAAATTGGAAAATTTTTAAGGGACTTTGAAAAAATTTCAACTGGAATTTTAGCCATTTTTGACGTGAAATTGTAAACATGTTGAAGTGGATTTTGAAAATTCTAGAGAGAATTTTAAAAGCTTCAACAGAATTTCAACAATTTTGAGAGGGATTTGAAAAGTTTCAATGGGAATGGGAAGAATTGGGACAAAAATTGGAAAATTTTTAAGGGACTTTGAAAAAATTTCAACTGGAATTTTAGCCATTTTTTGACGTGAAATTGTAAACATGTGGACATGGATTTGAAAATTCTAGAGAGAATTTTAAAAGCTTCAACAGAATTTCAACAATTTTGAGAGGGATTTGAAAAGTTTCAATGGGAATGGGAAGAATTGGGACAAAAATTGGAAAATTTTTAAGGGACTTTGAAAAAATTTCAACTGGAATTTTAGCAATTTTTTGACGTGAAATTGTAAACATGTGGACATGGATTTTGAAAATTCTAGAGAGAATTTTAAAAGCTTCAAGAGAATTTCAACAATTTTGAGAGGATTTGAAAGCTTCAATGGGAATGGGAAGAATTGGGACAAAAATTGGAAAATTTTTAAGGGACTTTGAAAAATTTCAACTGGAATTTTGGCCATTTTTTGACGTGAAATTGTAAACATGTGGACATGGATTTTGAAAATTCTAGAGAGAATTTTAAAAGCTTCAAGAGAATTTCAACAATTTTGAGAGGGATTTGAAAAGTTTCAATGGGAATGGGAAGAATTGGGACAAAAATTGGAAAATTTTTAAGGGACTTTGAAAAAATTTCAACTGGAATTTTAGCAATTTTTTGACGTGAAATTGTAAACATGTGGACATGGATTTTGAAAATTCTAGAGAGAATTTTAAAAGCTTCAAGAGAATTTCAACAATTTTGAGAGGGATTTGAAAAGTTTCAATGGGAATGGGAAGAATTGGGACAAAATTGGAAAATTTTTAAGGGACTTTGAAAAAATTTCAACTGGAATTTTAGCCATTTTTTGACGTGAAATTGTAAACATGTGGACATGGATTTTGAAAATTCTAGAGAGAATTTTAAAAGCTTCAACAGAATTTTAACAATTTTGAGAGGGATTTGAAAAGTTTCAATGGGAATGGGAAGAATGGGACAAAAATTGGAAAATTTTTAAGGGACTTTGAAAAAATTTCAACTGGAATTTTAGCAATTTTTTGACGTGAAATTGTAAACATGTGGGACATGGATTTTTGAAAATTCTAGAGAGAATTTTAAAAGCTTCAAGAGAATTTCAACAATTTTGAGAGGGATTTGAAAAGTTTCAATGGGAATGGGAAGAATTGGGACAAAAATTGGAAAATTTTTAAGGGACTTTGAAAAAATTTCAACTGGAATTTTAGCCATTTTTTGACGTGAAATTGTAAACATGTTGAAGTGGATTTTGAAAATTCTAGAGAGAATTTTAAAAGCTTCAACAGAATTTCAACAATTTTGAGAGGGATTTGAAAAGTTTCAATGGGAATGGGAAGAATTGGGACAAAAATTGGAAAATTTTTGAAGGGACTTTGAAAAAATTTCAACTGGAATTTTAGCCATTTTTTGACGTGAAATTGTAAACATGTGGCCATGGATTTTGAAAATTCTAGAGAGAATTTAAAAGCTTCAACAGAATTTCAACAATTTTGAGAGGGATTTGAAAAGTTTCAATGGGAATGGGAAGAATTGGGACAAAAATTGGAAAATTTTAAGGGACTTTGAAAAAATTTCAACTGGAATTTTAGCCATTTTTTGACGTGAAATTGTAAACATGTGGACATGGATTTTGAAAATTCTAGAGAGAATTTTAAAAGCTTCAACAGAATTTCAACAATTTTGAGAGGGATTTGAAAAGTTTCAATGGGAATGGGAAGAATTGGGACAAAAATTGGAAAATTTTTAAGGGACTTTGAAAAAATTTCAACTGGAATTTTAGCAATTTTTTGTCGTGAAATTGTAAACATGTGGACATGGATTTTGAAAATTCTAGAGAGAATTTTAAAAGCTTCAACAGAATTTCAACAATTTTGAGAGGGATTTGA
The DNA here is from genome assembly GCF_964273445.1 of Streptopelia decaocto. Lineage (NCBI taxonomy): Eukaryota > Metazoa > Chordata > Aves > Columbiformes > Columbidae > Streptopelia > Streptopelia decaocto. The sequence goes on along the minus strand of NW_028116569.1, from coordinate 1,041 downwards.
AAAGTTTCAATGGGAATGGGAAGAATTGGGACAAAAATTGGAAAATTTTTAAGGGACTTTGAAAAAATTTCAACTGGAATTTTAGCCATTTTTTGATGTGAAATTGTAAACATGTGGACATGGATTTTGAAAATTCTAGAGAGAATTTTAAAAGCTTCAACAGAATTTCAACAATTTTGAGAGGGATTTGAAAAGTTTCAATGGGAATGGGAAGAATTGGGACAAAAATTGGAAAATTTTTTAAGGGACTTTGAAAAAATTTCAACTGGAATTTTAGCCATTTTTTGACGTGAAATTGTAAACATGTGGACATGGATTTTGAAAATTCTAGAGAGAATTTTAAAAGCTTCAAGAGAATTTCAACAATTTGAGAGGGATTTGAAAAGTTTCAATGGGAATGGGAAGAATTGGGACAAAAATTGGAAAATTTTTAAGGGACTTTGAAAAAATTTCAACTGGAATTTTAGCCATTTTTTGACGTGAAATTGTAAACATGTGGACATGGATTTTGAAAATTCTAGAGAGAATTTTAAAAGCTTCAAGAGAATTTCAACAATTTTGAGAGGGATTTGAAAAGTTTCAATGGGAATGGGAAGAATTGGGACAAAAATTGGAAAATTTTGAAGGGACTTTGAAAAAATTTCAACTGGAATTTTAGCAATTTTTTGACGTGAAATTGTAAACATGTGGACATGGATTTTGAAAATTCTAGAGAGAATTTTAAAAGCTTCAAGAGAATTTCAACAATTTTGAGAGGGATTTGAAAAGTTTCAATGGGAATGGGAAGAATTGGGACAAAAATTGGAAATTTTTAAGGGACTTTGAAAAAATTTCAACTGGAATTTTAGGCCATTTTTTGACGTGAAATTGTAAACATGTGGACATGGATTTTGAAAATTCTAGAGAGAATTTTAAAAAGCTTCAACAGAATTTCCACAATTTTGAGAGGGATTTGAAAAGTTTCAATGGGAATGGGAAGAATTGGGACAAAAATTGGAAAATTTTTAGGGACTTTGAAAAAATTTCAACTGGAATTTTAGC
>NW_028116570.1:0-1000 GCF_964273445.1 Streptopelia decaocto | reverse complement strand
AGTAAAAGTAACTGACTATCCAAGCATCCTTTTCAGAAGACATGATCATTTACTTTCAAATAACAATGCTAAGAACATTATTTTGCAGTATTGCCTACCTGTAAAGTATGTTGTGAATGCTTCTTCTAGCTCTATGATACAGACAACTAGACTGTTCTAGAATGCATAATTGTGCACCTTAAATTTTTGTACTTCTGCCTGTAATATGGTTTGTATCCATGCCACAGGTGGATTGGTATGTACACCAATTGGCATGGATTTGTCATGCTGATTTTCCAACACAACAATGCTTTCATAAAACTTTCTTTAAGTACATGGGAGCCAATCCTTGGCTTTTCTTTATACTTGTGGGACATTGATACACAAAGAACCCAGAGTGGATCCAGGGAAACATGGGGAAGGCGTACAGACTACTACTGACTCAAGTGTGAGTGTAACTCCACCAGAGTTGATGGAAGCACGCTGCTGATGTCATCTGAAGCTCAAAACTTCTAAGTGTAACTGGAGTGCAGTGAACCTTCCACAGGCTCTGAGACACCCAATGGCTGTGCACCTTTCTCCAAAGCACTTTGTAATTTCATTGGAGCAGCATCCTCACATTTTGTAGTGCATTCTCAGAGATCTGACTCTAGAATCATAGAATGTCCTGAGCTGGAAGGGACCCACAAGGATCATTGAGTCCAACTCCTGTCCCTGCATATGACAAATCCACAGGACACTGTGGAGAGTTTTTGGAAGAAAGAGGACATGGGCTGTGTGTTGTGAACAAGACAGAGCTTGATGTGGCTGAGGTGTAGGCCAGGACCTGCACGGAGGGTTGTCTGGAGACACCAAAGACAGAACGGAAGTCGCTTAAGTAAATAGAAGCTGGTCTATCCTCAACCCAGGCTGCAGAAGGGGCACTGTCGTCACTGCACGTGAACAGCTCATGGACAGTGCCCTGCAGCTAATCACCGTGGGGGTGGGGGGACATGTGACTGCAGAGAGTAACCAAACGTAG
>NW_028116571.1:0-44147 GCF_964273445.1 Streptopelia decaocto | reverse complement strand
AATGGGAAGAATTGGGACAAAAATTGGAAAATTTTTAAGGGACTTTGAAAAATTCCAACTGGAATTTTATCCATTTTTTTACGTGAAATTGTAAACATGTGGACGTGGATTTTGAAAATTCTAGAGAGAATTTTAAAAGCTTCAAGAGAATTTCAACAATTTTGAGAGGGATTTGAAAAGTTTCAATGGGAATGGGAAGAATTGGGACAAAAATTGGAAAATTTTTAAGGGACTTTGAAAAAATTTCAACTGGAATTTTAGCAATTTTTTGACGTGAAATTGTAAACATGTGGCCATGGATTTTGAAAATTCTAGAGAGAATTTTTAAAGCTTCAACAGAATTTCCACAATTTTGAGAGGGATTTGAAAAGTTTCAATGGGAATGGGAAGAATTGGGACAAAAATTGGAAAATTTTTAAGGGACTTTGAAAAAATTTCAACTGGAATTTTAGCCATTTTTTTATGTGAAATTGTAAACATGTGGCCATGGATTTTGAAAATTCTAGAGAGAATTTTAAAAGCTTCAACAGAATTTCAACAATTTTGAGAGGGATTTGAAAAGTTTCAATGGGAATGGGAAGAATTGGGACAAAAATTGGAAAATTTTTAAGGGACTTTGAAAAAATTTCAACTGGAATTTTAGCAATTTTTTTATGTGAAATTGTAAACATGTGGACATGGATTTTGAAAATTCTAGAGAGAATTTTAAAAGCTTCAACAGAATTTCAACAATTTTGAGAGGGATTTGAAAAGTTTCAATGGGAATGGGAAGAATTGGGACAGAAATTGGAAAATTTTTAAGGGACTTCGAAAAAATTCCAACTGGAATTTTAGCAATTTTTTGACGTGAAATTGTAAACATGTGGACATGGATTTTGAAAATTCTAGAGAGAATTTTAAAAGTTTCAAGAGAATTTCAACAATTTTGAGAGGGATTTGAAAAGTTTCAATGGGAATGGGAAGAATTGGGACAAAAATTGGAAAATTTTTAAGGGACTTTGAAAAAATTCCAACTGGAATTTTAGCAATTTTTTTATGTGAAATTGTAAACATGTGGCCATAGATTTTGAAAATTCTAGAGAGAATTTTTAAAGCTTCAACAGAATTTCAACAATTTTGAGAGGGATTTGAAAAGTTTCAATGGGAATGGGAAGAATTGGGACAAAAATTGGAAAATTTTTAAGGGACTTTGAAAAAATTTCAACTGGAATTTTAGCCATTTTTTTATGTGAAATTGTAAACATGTGGCCATGGATTTTGAAAATTCTAGAGAGAATTTTTAAAGCTTCAACAGAATTTCAACAATTTTGAGAGGGATTTGAAAAGTTTCAATGGGAATGGGAAGAATTGGGACAAAAATTGGAAAATTTTTAAGGGACTTTGAAAAAATTTCAACTGGAATTTTAGCCATTTTTTGACGTGAAATTGTAAACATGTGGCCACGGATTTTGAAAATTCTAGAGAGAATTTTAAAAGCTTCAACAGAATTTCAACAATTTTGAGAGGGATTTGAAAAGTTTCAATGGGAATGGGAAGAATTGGGACAAAAATTGGAAAATTTTTAAGGGACTTTGAAAAAATTTCAACTGGAATTTTAGCATTTTTTTTACGTGAAATTGTAAACATGTGGCCATGGATTTTGAAAATTCTAGAGAGAATTTTAAAAGCTTCAAGAGAATTTCTACAATTTTGAGAGGGATTTGAAAAGTTTCAATGGGAATGGGAAGAATTGGGACAAAAATTGGAAAATTTTTAAGGGACTTTGAAAAAATTTCAACTGGAATTTTAGCCATTTTTTGACGTGAAATTGTAAACATGTGGACGTGGATTTTGAAAATTCTAGAGAGAATTTTAAAAGCTTCAACAGAATTTCAACAATTTTGAGAGGGATTTGAAAAGTTTCAATGGGAATGGGAAGAATTGGGACAAAAATTGGAAAACTTTTAAGGGACTTTGAAAAAATTTCAACTGGAATTTTAGCATTTTTTTGACGTGAAATTGTAAACATGTGGACATGGATTTTGAAAATTCTAGAGAGAATTTTAAAAGCTTTAACAGAATTTCTACAATTTTGAGAGGGATTTGAAAAGTTTCAATGGGAATGGGAAGAATTGGGACAAAAATTGGAAAATTTTTAAGGGACTTTGAAAAAATTTCAACTGGAATTTTAGCCATTTTGTTACGTGAAATTGTAAACATGTGGCCACGGATTTTGAAAATTCTAGAGAGAATTTTAAAAGCTTCAACAGAATTTCAACAATTTTGAGAGGGATTTGAAAAGTTTCAATGGGAATGGGAAGAATTGGGACAGAAATTGGAAAATTTTTAAGGGACTTCGAAAAAATTCCAACTGGAATTTTAGCAATTTTTTGACGTGAAATTGTAAACATGTGGACATGGATTTTGAAAATTCTAGAGAGAATTTTAAAAGTTTCAAGAGAATTTCAACAATTTTGAGAGGGATTTGAAAAGTTTCAATGGGAATGGGAAGAATTGGGACAAAAATTGGAAAATTTTTAAGGGACTTTGAAAAAATTTCAACTGGAATTTTAGCCATTTTTTTATCTGAAATTGTAAACATGTGGACATGGATTTTGAAAATTCTAGAGAGAATTTTAAAAGCTTCAAGAGAATTTCAACAATTTTGAGAGGGATTTGAAAAGTTTCAATGGGAATGGGAAGAATTGGGACAAAAATTGGAAAATTTTTAAGGGACTTTGAAAAAATTTCAACTGGAATTTTAGCCATTTTTTGACGTGAAATTGTAAACATGTGGCCATGGATTTTGAAAATTCTAGAGAGAATTTTAAAAGCTTCAACAGAATTTCAACAATTTTGAGAGGGATTTGAAAAGTTTCAATGGGAATGGGAAGAATTGGGACAAAAATTGGAAAATTTTTAAGGGACTTTGAAAAAATTCCAACTGGAATTTTAGCAATTTTTTGACGTGAAATTGTAAACATGTTGAAGTGGATTTTGGAAATTCTAGAGAGAATTTTAAAAGCTTCAACAGAATTTCCACAATTTTGAGAGGGATTTGAAAAGTTTCAATGGGAATGGGAAGAATTGGGACAAAAATTGGAAAATTTTTAAGGGACTTTGAAAAAATTTCAACTGGAATTTTAGCCATTTTTTTATGTGAAATTGTAAACATGTGGACATGGATTTTGAAAATTCTAGAGAGAATTTTTAAAGCTTCAACAGAATTTCAACAATTTTGAGAGGGATTTGAAAAGTTTCAATGGGAATGGGAAGAATTGGGACAAAAATTGGAAAATTTTTAAGGGACTTTGAAAAAATTTCAACTGGAATTTTAGCATTTTTTTTACGTGAAATTGTAAACATGTGGACATGGATTTTGAAAATTCTAGAGAGAATTTTAAAAGCTTCAAGAGAATTTCTACAATTTTGAGAGGGATTTGAAAAGTTTCAATGGGAATGGGAAGAATTGGGACAAAAATTGGAAAATTTTTAAGGGACTTTGAAAAAATTCCAACTGGAATTTTAGCAATTTTTTGACGTGAAATTGTAAACATGTTGAAGTGGATTTTGAAAATTCTAGAGAGAATTTTAAAAGCTTCAACAGAATTTCCACAATTTTGAGAGGGATTTGAAAAGTTTCAATGGGAATGGGAAGAATTGGGACAAAAATTGGAAAATTTTTAAGGGACTTTGTAAAAATTTCAACTGGAATTTTAGCCATTTTTTGACGTGAAATTGTAAACATGTGGACATGGATTTTGAAAATTCTAGAGAGAATTTTAAAAGCTTCAACAGAATTTCAACAATTTTGAGAGGGATTTGAAAAGTTTCAATGGGAATGGGAAGAATTGGGACAAAAATTGGAAAATTTTTAAGGGACTTTGAAAAAATTTCAACTGGAATTTTAGCAATTTTTTGACGTGAAATTGTAAACATGTGGCCACGGATTTTGAAAATTCTAGAGAGAATTTTAAAAGCTTTAACAGAATTTCTACAATTTTGAGAGGGATTTGAAAAGTTTCAATGGGAATGGGAAGAATTGGGACAAAAATTGGAAAATTTTTAAGGGACTTTGAAAAAATTTCAACTGGAATTTTAGCCATTTTGTTACGTGAAATTGTAAACATGTGGCCACGGATTTTGAAAATTCTAGAGAGAATTTTAAAAGCTTCAACAGAATTTCAACAATTTTGAGAGGGATTTGAAAAGTTTCAATGGGAATGGGAAGAATTGGGACAGAAATTGGAAAATTTTTAAGGGACTTCGAAAAAATTCCAACTGGAATTTTAGCAATTTTTTGACGTGAAATTGTAAACATGTGGACATGGATTTTGAAAATTCTAGAGAGAATTTTAAAAGTTTCAAGAGAATTTCAACAATTCTGAGAGGGATTTGAAAAGTTTCAATGGGAATGGGAAGAATTGGGACAAAAATTGGAAAATTTTTAAGGGACTTTGAAAAAATTTCAACTGGAATTTTAGCCATTTTTTTATCTGAAATTGTAAACATGTGGACATGGATTTTGAAAATTCTAGAGAGAATTTTAAAAGCTTCAAGAGAATTTCAACAATTTTGAGAGGGATTTGAAAAGTTTCAATGGGAATGGGAAGAATTGGGACAAAAATTGGAAAATTTTTAAGGGACTTTGAAAAAATTTCAACTGGAATTTTAGCCATTTTTTGACGTGAAATTGTAAACATGTGGCCATGGATTTTGAAAATTCTAGAGAGAATTTTAAAAGCTTCAACAGAATTTCAACAATTTTGAGAGGGATTTGAAAAGTTTCAATGGGAATGGGAAGAATTGGGACAAAAATTGGAAAATTTTTAAGGGACTTTGAAAAAATTCCAACTGGAATTTTATCCATTTTTTTACGTGAAATTGTAAACATGTGGACGTGGATTTTGAAAATTCTAGAGAGAATTTTAAAAGCTTCAAGAGAATTTCAACAATTTTGAGAGGGATTTGAAAAGTTTCAATGGGAATGGGAAGAATTGGGACAAAAATTGGAAAATTTTTAAGGGACTTTGAAAAAATTCCAACTGGAATTTTAGCAATTTTTTTATGTGAAATTGTAAACATGTGGCCATGGATTTTGAAAATTCTAGAGAGAATTTTAAAAGCTTCAAGAGAATTTCAACAATTTTGAGAGGGATTTGAAAAGTTTCAATGGGAATGGGAAGAATTGGGACAAAAATTGGAAAATTTTTAAGGGACTTTGAAAAAATTTCAACTGGAATTTTAGCCATTTTTTTATGTGAAATTGTAAACATGTGGCCATGGATTTTGAAAATTCTAGAGAGAATTTTAAAAGCTTCAACAGAATTTCAACAATTTTGAGAGGGATTTGAAAAGTTTCAATGTGAAATGGGAAGAATTGGGACAAAAATTGGAAAATTTTTAAGGGACTTTGAAAAAATTTCAACTGGAATTTTAGCATTTTTTTTACGTGAAATTGTAAACATGTGGACATGGATTTTGAAAATTCTAGAGAGAATTTTAAAAGCTTCAAGAGAATTTCTACAATTTTGAGAGGGATTTGAAAAGTTTCAATGGGAATGGGAAGAATTGGGACAAAAATTGGAAAATTTTTAAGGGACTTTGAAAAAATTTCAACTGGAATTTTAGCCATTTTTTTATGTGAAATTGTAAACATGTGGCCATGGATTTTGAAAATTCTAGAGAGAATTTTTAAAGCTTCAACAGAATTTCAACAATTTTGAGAGGGATTTGAAAAGTTTCAATGGGAATGGGAAGAATTGGGACAAAAATTGGAAAATTTTTAAGGGACTTTGAAAAAATTTCAACTGGAATTTTAGCCATTTTTTGACGTGAAATTGTAAACATGTGGCCACGGATTTTGAAAATTCTAGAGAGAATTTTAAAAGCTTCAACAGAATTTCAACAATTTTGAGAGGGATTTGAAAAGTTTCAATGGGAATGGGAAGAATTGGGACAAAAATTGGAAAATTTTTAAGGGACTTTGAAAAAATTTCAACTGGAATTTTAGCATTTTTTGACGTGAAATTGTAAACATGTGGCCATGGATTTTGAAAATTCTAGAGAGAATTTTAAAAGCTTCAAGAGAATTTCTACAATTTTGAGAGGGATTTGAAAAGTTTCAATGGGAATGGGAAGAATTGGGACAAAAATTGGAAAATTTTTAAGGGACTTTGAAAAAATTTCAACTGGAATTTTAGCCATTTTTTGACGTGAAATTGTAAACATGTGGACGTGGATTTTGAAAATTCTAGAGAGAATTTTAAAAGCTTCAAGAGAATTTCAACAATTTTGAGAGGGATTTGAAAAGTTTCAATGGGAATGGGAAGAATTGGGACAAAAATTGGAAAATTTTTAAGGGACTTTGAAAAAATTTCAACTGGAATTTTAGCCATTTTTTGACGTGAAATTGTAAACATGTGGACGTGGATTTTGAAAATTCTAGAGAGAATTTTAAAAGCTTCAACAGAATTTCAACAATTTTGAGAGGGATTTGAAAAGTTTCAATGGGAATGGGAAGAATTGGGACAAAAATTGGAAAACTTTTAAGGGACTTTGAAAAAATTTCAACTGGAATTTTAGCAATTTTTTGACGTGAAATTGTAAACATGTGGACATGGATTTTGAAAATTCTAGAGAGAATTTTAAAAGCTTTAACAGAATTTCTACAATTTTGAGAGGGATTTGAAAAGTTTCAATGGGAATGGGAAGAATTGGGACAAAAATTGGAAAATTTTTAAGGGACTTTGAAAAAATTCCAACTGGAATTTTAGCAATTTTTTGACGTGAAATTGTAAACATGTTGAAGTGGATTTTGAAAATTCTAGAGAGAATTTTAAAAGCTTCAACAGAATTTCCACAATTTTGAGAGGGATTTGAAAAGTTTCAATGGGAATGGGAAGAATTGGGACAAAAATTGGAAAATTTTTAAGGGACTTTGTAAAAATTTCAACTGGAATTTTAGCCATTTTTTGACGTGAAATTGTAAACATGTGGACATGGATTTTGAAAATTCTAGAGAGAATTTTAAAAGCTTCAACAGAATTTCAACAATTTTGAGAGGGATTTGAAAAGTTTCAATGGGAATGGGAAGAATTGGGACAAAAATTGGAAAATTTTTAAGGGACTTTGAAAAAATTCCAACTGGAATTTTAGCAATTTTTTGACGTGAAATTGTAAACATGTTGAAGTGGATTTTGAAAATTCTAGAGAGAATTTTAAAAGCTTCAACAGAATTTCAACAATTTTGAGAGGGATTTGAAAAGTTTCAATGGGAATGGGAAGAATTGGGACAAAAATTGGAAAATTTTTAAGGGACTTCGAAAAAATTCCAACTGGAATTTTAGCAATTTTTTGACGTGAAATTGTAAACATGTGGACATGGATTTTGAAAATTCTAGAGAGAATTTTAAAAGTTTCAAGAGAATTTCAACAATTTTGAGAGGGATTTGAAAAGTTTCAATGGGAATGGGAAGAATTGGGACAAAAATTGGAAAATTTTTAAGGGACTTTGAAAAAATTTCAACTGGAATTTTAGCCATTTTTTTATCTGAAATTGTAAACATGTGGACATGGATTTTGAAAATTCTAGAGAGAATTTTAAAAGCTTCAAGAGAATTTCAACAATTTTGAGAGGGATTTGAAAAGTTTCAATGGGAATGGGAAGAATTGGGACAAAAATTGGAAAATTTTTAAGGGACTTTGAAAAAATTTCAACTGGAATTTTAGCCATTTTTTGACGTGAAATTGTAAACATGTGGCCATGGATTTTGAAAATTCTAGAGAGAATTTTAAAAGCTTCAACAGAATTTCAACAATTTTGAGAGGGATTTGAAAAGTTTCAATGGGAATGGGAAGAATTGGGACAAAAATTGGAAAATTTTTAAGGGACTTTGAAAAAATTCCAACTGGAATTTTATCCATTTTTTTACGTGAAATTGTAAACATGTGGACGTGGATTTTGAAAATTCTAGAGAGAATTTTAAAAGCTTCAAGAGAATTTCAACAATTTTGAGAGGGATTTGAAAAGTTTCAATGGGAATGGGAAGAATTGGGACAAAAATTGGAAAATTTTTAAGGGACTTTGAAAAAATTTCAACTGGAATTTTAGCAATTTTTTGACGTGAAATTGTAAACATGTGGCCATGGATTTTGAAAATTCTAGAGAGAATTTTTAAAGCTTCAACAGAATTTCCACAATTTTGAGAGGGATTTGAAAAGTTTCAATGGGAATGGGAAGAATTGGGACAAAAATTGGAAAATTTTTAAGGGACTTTGAAAAAATTTCAACTGGAATTTTAGCCATTTTTTTATGTGAAATTGTAAACATGTGGCCATGGATTTTGAAAATTCTAGAGAGAATTTTAAAAGCTTCAACAGAATTTCAACAATTTTGAGAGGGATTTGAAAAGTTTCAATGGGAATGGGAAGAATTGGGACAAAAATTGGAAAATTTTTAAGGGACTTTGAAAAAATTTCAACTGGAATTTTAGCAATTTTTTTATGTGAAATTGTAAACATGTGGACATGGATTTTGAAAATTCTAGAGAGAATTTTAAAAGCTTCAACAGAATTTCAACAATTTTGAGAGGGATTTGAAAAGTTTCAATGGGAATGGGAAGAATTGGGACAGAAATTGGAAAATTTTGAAGGGACTTCGAAAAAATTCCAACTGGAATTTTAGCAATTTTTTGACGTGAAATTGTAAACATGTGGACATGGATTTTGAAAATTCTAGAGAGAATTTTAAAAGTTTCAAGAGAATTTCAACAATTTTGAGAGGGATTTGAAAAGTTTCAATGGGAATGGGAAGAATTGGGACAAAAATTGGAAAATTTTTAAGGGACTTTGAAAAAATTCCAACTGGAATTTTAGCAATTTTTTTATGTGAAATTGTAAACATGTGGCCATAGATTTTGAAAATTCTAGAGAGAATTTTTAAAGCTTCAACAGAATTTCAACAATTTTGAGAGGGATTTGAAAAGTTTCAATGGGAATGGGAAGAATTGGGACAAAAATTGGAAAATTTTTAAGGGACTTTGAAAAAATTTCAACTGGAATTTTAGCCATTTTTTTATGTGAAATTGTAAACATGTGGCCATGGATTTTGAAAATTCTAGAGAGAATTTTTAAAGCTTCAACAGAATTTCAACAATTTTGAGAGGGATTTGAAAAGTTTCAATGGGAATGGGAAGAATTGGGACAAAAATTGGAAAATTTTTAAGGGACTTTGAAAAAATTTCAACTGGAATTTTAGCCATTTTTTGACGTGAAATTGTAAACATGTGGCCACGGATTTTGAAAATTCTAGAGAGAATTTTAAAAGCTTCAACAGAATTTCAACAATTTTGAGAGGGATTTGAAAAGTTTCAATGGGAATGGGAAGAATTGGGACAAAAATTGGAAAATTTTTAAGGGACTTTGAAAAAATTTCAACTGGAATTTTAGCATTTTTTTTACGTGAAATTGTAAACATGTGGCCATGGATTTTGAAAATTCTAGAGAGAATTTTAAAAGCTTCAAGAGAATTTCTACAATTTTGAGAGGGATTTGAAAAGTTTCAATGGGAATGGGAAGAATTGGGACAAAAATTGGAAAATTTTTAAGGGACTTTGAAAAAATTTCAACTGGAATTTTAGCCATTTTTTGACGTGAAATTGTAAACATGTGGACGTGGATTTTGAAAATTCTAGAGAGAATTTTAAAAGCTTCAACAGAATTTCAACAATTTTGAGAGGGATTTGAAAAGTTTCAATGGGAATGGGAAGAATTGGGACAAAAATTGGAAAACTTTTAAGGGACTTTGAAAAAATTTCAACTGGAATTTTAGCATTTTTTTGACGTGAAATTGTAAACATGTGGACATGGATTTTGAAAATTCTAGAGAGAATTTTAAAAGCTTTAACAGAATTTCTACAATTTTGAGAGGGATTTGAAAAGTTTCAATGGGAATGGGAAGAATTGGGACAAAAATTGGAAAATTTTTAAGGGACTTTGAAAAAATTCCAACTGGAATTTTAGCAATTTTTTGACGTGAAATTGTAAACATGTTGAAGTGGATTTTGAAAATTCTAGAGAGAATTTTAAAAGCTTCAACAGAATTTCCACAATTTTGAGAGGGATTTGAAAAGTTTCAATGGGAATGGGAAGAATTGGGACAAAAATTGGAAAATTTTTAAGGGACTTTGTAAAAATTTCAACTGGAATTTTAGCCATTTTTTGACGTGAAATTGTAAACATGTGGACATGGATTTTGAAAATTCTAGAGAGAATTTTAAAAGCTTCAACAGAATTTCAACAATTTTGAGAGGGATTTGAAAAGTTTCAATGGGAATGGGAAGAATTGGGACAAAAATTGGAAAATTTTTAAGGGACTTTGAAAAAATTTCAACTGGAATTTTAGCCATTTTTTGACATGAAATTGAAAACATGTGGACATGGATTTGGAAAATTCTAGAGAGAATTTTAAAAGCTTCAACAGAATTTCAACAATTTTGAGAGGGATTTGAAAAGTTTCAATGGGAATGGGAAGAATTGGGACAGAAATTGGAAAATTTTTAAGGGACTTCGAAAAAATTCCAACTGGAATTTTAGCAATTTTTTGACGTGAAATTGTAAACATGTGGACATGGATTTTGAAAATTCTAGAGAGAATTTTAAAAGTTTCAAGAGAATTTCAACAATTTTGAGAGGGATTTGAAAAGTTTCAATGGGAATGGGAAGAATTGGGACAAAAATTGGAAAATTTTTAAGGGACTTTGAAAAAATTTCAACTGGAATTTTAGCCATTTTTTTATCTGAAATTGTAAACATGTGGACATGGATTTTGAAAATTCTAGAGAGAATTTTAAAAGCTTCAAGAGAATTTCAACAATTTTGAGAGGGATTTGAAAAGTTTCAATGGGAATGGGAAGAATTGGGACAAAAATTGGAAAATTTTTAAGGGACTTTGAAAAAATTTCAACTGGAATTTTAGCCATTTTTTGACGTGAAATTGTAAACATGTGGCCATGGATTTTGAAAATTCTAGAGAGAATTTTAAAAGCTTCAACAGAATTTCAACAATTTTGAGAGGGATTTGAAAAGTTTCAATGGGAATGGGAAGAATTGGGACAAAAATTGGAAAATTTTTAAGGGACTTTGAAAAAATTCCAACTGGAATTTTAGCAATTTTTTGACGTGAAATTGTAAACATGTTGAAGTGGATTTTGGAAATTCTAGAGAGAATTTTAAAAGCTTCAACAGAATTTCCACAATTTTGAGAGGGATTTGAAAAGTTTCAATGGGAATGGGAAGAATTGGGACAAAAATTGGAAAATTTTTAAGGGACTTTGAAAAAATTTCAACTGGAATTTTAGCCATTTTTTTATGTGAAATTGTAAACATGTGGACATGGATTTTGAAAATTCTAGAGAGAATTTTTAAAGCTTCAACAGAATTTCAACAATTTTGAGAGGGATTTGAAAAGTTTCAATGGGAATGGGAAGAATTGGGACAAAAATTGGAAAATTTTTAAGGGACTTTGAAAAAATTTCAACTGGAATTTTAGCATTTTTTTTACGTGAAATTGTAAACATGTGGACATGGATTTTGAAAATTCTAGAGAGAATTTTAAAAGCTTCAAGAGAATTTCTACAATTTTGAGAGGGATTTGAAAAGTTTCAATGGGAATGGGAAGAATTGGGACAAAAATTGGAAAATTTTTAAGGGACTTTGAAAAAATTCCAACTGGAATTTTAGCAATTTTTTGACGTGAAATTGTAAACATGTTGAAGTGGATTTTGAAAATTCTAGAGAGAATTTTAAAAGCTTCAACAGAATTTCCACAATTTTGAGAGGGATTTGAAAAGTTTCAATGGGAATGGGAAGAATTGGGACAAAAATTGGAAAATTTTTAAGGGACTTTGTAAAAATTTCAACTGGAATTTTAGCCATTTTTTGACGTGAAATTGTAAACATGTGGCCATGGATTTTGAAAATTCTAGAGAGAATTTTAAAAGCTTCAACAGAATTTCAACAATTTTGAGAGGGATTTGAAAAGTTTCAATGGGAATGGGAAGAATTGGGACAAAAATTGGAAAATTTTTAAGGGACTTTGAAAAAATTTCAACTGGAATTTTAGCAATTTTTTGACGTGAAATTGTAAACATGTGGCCACGGATTTTGAAAATTCTAGAGAGAATTTTAAAAGCTTTAACAGAATTTCTACAATTTTGAGAGGGATTTGAAAAGTTTCAATGGGAATGGGAAGAATTGGGACAAAAATTGGAAAATTTTTAAGGGACTTTGAAAAAATTTCAACTGGAATTTTAGCCATTTTGTTACGTGAAATTGTAAACATGTGGCCACGGATTTTGAAAATTCTAGAGAGAATTTTAAAAGCTTCAACAGAATTTCAACAATTTTGAGAGGGATTTGAAAAGTTTCAATGGGAATGGGAAGAATTGGGACAGAAATTGGAAAATTTTTAAGGGACTTCGAAAAAATTCCAACTGGAATTTTAGCAATTTTTTGACGTGAAATTGTAAACATGTGGACATGGATTTTGAAAATTCTAGAGAGAATTTTAAAAGTTTCAAGAGAATTTCAACAATTCTGAGAGGGATTTGAAAAGTTTCAATGGGAATGGGAAGAATTGGGACAAAAATTGGAAAATTTTTAAGGGACTTTGAAAAAATTTCAACTGGAATTTTAGCCATTTTTTTATCTGAAATTGTAAACATGTGGACATGGATTTTGAAAATTCTAGAGAGAATTTTAAAAGCTTCAAGAGAATTTCAACAATTTTGAGAGGGATTTGAAAAGTTTCAATGGGAATGGGAAGAATTGGGACAAAAATTGGAAAATTTTTAAGGGACTTTGAAAAAATTTCAACTGGAATTTTAGCCATTTTTTGACGTGAAATTGTAAACATGTGGCCATGGATTTTGAAAATTCTAGAGAGAATTTTAAAAGCTTCAACAGAATTTCAACAATTTTGAGAGGGATTTGAAAAGTTTCAATGGGAATGGGAAGAATTGGGACAAAAATTGGAAAATTTTTAAGGGACTTTGAAAAAATTCCAACTGGAATTTTATCCATTTTTTTACGTGAAATTGTAAACATGTGGACGTGGATTTTGAAAATTCTATAGAGAATTTTAAAAGCTTCAAGAGAATTTCAACAATTTTGAGAGGGATTTGAAAAGTTTCAATGGGAATGGGAAGAATTGGGACAAAAATTGGAAAATTTTTAAGGGACTTTGAAAAAATTCCAACTGGAATTTTAGCAATTTTTTTATGTGAAATTGTAAACATGTGGCCATGGATTTTGAAAATTCTAGAGAGAATTTTAAAAGCTTCAAGAGAATTTCAACAATTTTGAGAGGGATTTGAAAAGTTTCAATGGGAATGGGAAGAATTGGGACAAAAATTGGAAAATTTTTAAGGGACTTTGAAAAAATTTCAACTGGAATTTTAGCCATTTTTTTATGTGAAATTGTAAACATGTGGCCATGGATTTTGAAAATTCTAGAGAGAATTTTTAAAGCTTCAACAGAATTTCAACAATTTTGAGAGGGATTTGAAAAGTTTCAATGGGAATGGGAAGAATTGGGACAAAAATTGGAAAATTTTTAAGGGACTTTGAAAAAATTTCAACTGGAATTTTAGCATTTTTTTTACGTGAAATTGTAAACATGTGGACATGGATTTTGAAAATTCTAGAGAGAATTTTAAAAGCTTCAAGAGAATTTCTACAATTTTGAGAGGGATTTGAAAAGTTTCAATGGGAATGGGAAGAATTGGGACAAAAATTGGAAAATTTTTAAGGGACTTTGAAAAAATTTCAACTGGAATTTTAGCAATTTTTTGACGTGAAATTGTAAACATGTGGACGTGGATTTTGAAAATTCTAGAGAGAATTTTAAAAGATTCAACAGAATTTCAACAATTTTGAGAGGGATTTGAAAAGTTTCAATGGGAATGGGAAGAATTGGGACAAAAATTGGAAAATTTTTAAGGGACTTTGAAAAAATTTCAACTGGAATTTTAGCCATTTTTTGACGTGAAATTGTAAACATGTGGACGTGGATTTTGAAAATTCTAGAGAGAATTTTAAAAGCTTCAACAGAATTTCAACAATTTTGAGAGGGATTTGAAAAGTTTCAATGGGAATGGGAAGAATTGAGACAAAAATTGGAAAATTTTTAAGGGACTTTGAAAAAATTTCAACTGGAATTTTAGCATTTTTTTTACGTGAAATTGTAAACATGTGGACATGGATTTTGAAAATTCTAGAGAGAATTTTAAAAGCTTTAACAGAATTTCTACAATTTTGAGAGGGATTTGAAAAGTTTCAATGGGAATGGGAAGAATTGGGACAAAAATTGGAAAATTTTTAAGGGACTTTGAAAAAATTTCAACTGGAATTTTAGCAATTTTTTGACGTGAAATTGTAAACATGTTGAAGTGGATTTTGAAAATTCTAGAGAGAATTTTAAAAGCTTCAACAGAATTTTAACAATTTTGAGAGGGATTTGAAAAGTTTCAATGGGAATGGGAAGAATTGGGACAAAAATTGGAAAATTTTTAAGGGACTTTGTAAAAATTTCAACTGGAATTTTAGCAATTTTTTTACGTGAAATTGTAAACATGTGGCCATGGATTTTGAAAATTCTAGAGAGAATTTTAAAAGCTTCAAGAGAATTTCAACAATTTTGAGAGGGATTTGAAAAGTTTCAATGGGAATGGGAAGAATTGGGACAAAAATTGGAAAATTTTTAAGGGACTTTGAAAAAATTTCAACTGGAATTTTAGCAATTTTTTGACGTGAAATTGTAAACATGTGGCCACGGATTTTGAAAATTCTAGAGAGAATTTTAAAAGCTTTAACAGAATTTCTACAATTTTGAGAGGGATTTGAAAAGTTTCAATGGGAATGGGAAGAATTGGGACAAAAATTGGAAAATTTTTAAGGGACTTTGAAAAAATTTCAACTGGAATTTTAGCAATTTTTTGACGTGAAATTGTAAACATGTGGACGTGGATTTTGAAAATTCTAGAGAGAATTTTAAAAGCTTCAACAGAATTTCAACAATTTTGAGAGGGATTTGAAAAGTTTCAATGGGAATGGGAAGAATTGGGACAGAAATTGGAAAATTTTTAAGGGACTTTGAAAAAATTTCAACTGGAATTTTAGCCATTTTTTGACGTGAAATTGTAAACATGTGGACGTGGATTTTGAAAATTCTAGAGAGAATTTTAAAAGCTTCAACAGAATTTCAACAATTTTGAGAGGGATTTGAAAAGTTTCAATGGGAATGGGAAGAATTGGGACAAAAATTGGAAAATTTTTAAGGGACTTTGAAAAAATTTCAACTGGAATTTTAGCATTTTTTTTACGTGAAATTGTAAACATGTGGCCATGAATTTTGAAAATTCTAGAGAGAATTTTAAAAGCTTTAACAGAATTTCTACAATTTTGAGAGGGATTTGAAAAGTTTCAATGGGAATGGGAAGAATTGGGACAAAAATTGGAAAATTTTTAAGGGACTTTGTAAAAATTTCAACTGGAATTTTAGCAATTTTTTTTACGTGAAATTGTAAACATGTTGAAGTGGATTTTGAAAATTCTAGAGAGAATTTTAAAAGCTTCAAGAGAATTTCAACAATTTTGAGAGGGATTTGAAAAGTTTCAATGGGAATGGGAAGAATTGGGACAAAAATTGGAAAATTTTTAAGGGACTTTGAAAAAATTTCAACTGGAATTTTAGCCATTTTGTTACGTGAAATTGTAAACATGTGGCCACGGATTTTGAAAATTCTAGAGAGAATTTTAAAAGCTTCAACAGAATTTCAACAATTTTGAGAGGGATTTGAAAAGTTTCAATGGGAATGGGAAGAATTGGGACAAAAATTGGAAAATTTTTAAGGGACTTTGAAAAAATTTCAACTGGAATTTTAGCCATTTTTTTATGTGAAATTGTAAACATGTGGACGTGGATTTTGAAAATTCTAGAGAGAATTTTAAAAGCTTCAAGAGAATTTCAACAATTTTGAGAGGGATTTGAAAAGTTTCAATGGGAATGGGAAGAATTGGGACAAAAATTGGAAAATTTTTAAGGGACTTTGAAAAAATTTCAACTGGAATTTTAGCCATTTTGTTACGTGAAATTGTAAACATGTGGCCATGGATTTTGAAAATTCTAGAGAGAATTTTAAAAGCTTCAACAGAATTTCAACAATTTTGAGAGGGATTTGAAAAGTTTCAATGGGAATGGGAAGAATTGGGACAAAAATTGGAAAATTTTTAAGGGACTTTGAAAAAATTTCAACTGGAATTTTAGCCATTTTTTGACGTGAAATTGTAAACATGTGGACATGGATTTTGAAAATTCTAGAGAGAATTTTAAAAGCTTCAACAGAATTTCAACAATTTTGAGAGGGATTTGAAAAGTTTCAATGGGAATGGGAAGAATTGGGACAAAAATTGGAAAATTTTTAAGGGACTTTGAAAAAATTTCAACTGGAATTTTAGCCATTTTTTTATCTGAAATTGTAAACATGTGGACATGGATTTTGAAAATTCTAGAGAGAATTTTAAAAGCTTCAACAGAATTTCAACAATTTTGAGAGGGATTTGAAAAGTTTCAATGGGAATGGGAAGAATTGGGACAAAAATTGGAAAATTTTTAAGGGACTTTGAAAAAATTTCAACTGGAATTTTAGCCATTTTTTGACGTGAAATTGTAAACATGTGGACATGGATTTTGAAAATTCTAGAGAGAATTTTAAAAGCTTCAACAGAATTTCAACAATTTTGAGAGGGATTTGAAAAGTTTCAATGGGAATGGGAAGAATTGGGACAAAAATTGGAAAATTTTTAAGGGACTTTGAAAAAATTTCAACTGGAATTTTAGCCATTTTTTGACGTGAAATTGTAAACATGTGGCCATGGATTTTGAAAATTCTAGAGAGAATTTTAAAAGCTTCAACAGAATTTCAACAATTTTGAGAGGGATTTGAAAAGTTTCAATGGGAATGGGAAGAATTGGGACAAAAATTGGAAAATTTTTAAGGGACTTTGAAAAAATTTCAACTGGAATTTTAGCCATTTTTTGACGTGAAATTGTAAACATGTGGACATGGATTTTGAAAATTCTAGAGAGAATTTTAAAAGCTTCAAGAGAATTTCAACAATTTTGAGAGGGATTTGAAAAGTTTCAATGGGAATGGGAAGAATTGGGACAGAAATTGGAAAATTTTTAAGGGACTTTGAAAAAATTTCAACTGGAATTTTAGCCATTTTTTTATCTGAAATTGTAAACATGTGGACATGGATTTTGAAAATTCTAGAGAGAATTTTAAAAGCTTCAACAGAATTTCAACAATTTTGAGAGGGATTTGAAAAGTTTCAATGGGAATGGGAAGAATTGGGACAAAAATTGGAAAATTTTTAAGGGACTTTGAAAAAATTTCAACTGGAATTTTAGCCATTTTGTTACGTGAAATTGTAAACATGTGGCCACGGATTTTGAAAATTCTAGAGAGAATTTTAAAAGCTTCAAGAGAATTTCAACAATTTTGAGAGGGATTTGAAAAGTTTCAATGGGAATGGGAAGAATTGGGACAAAAATTGGAAAATTTTTAAGGGACTTTGAAAAAATTTCAACTGGAATTTTAGCCATTTTGTTACGTGAAATTGTAAACATGTGGACATGGATTTTGAAAATTCTAGAGAGAATTTTAAAAGCTTCAACAGAATTTCAACAATTTTGAGAGGGATTTGAAAAGTTTCAATGGGAATGGGAAGAATTGGGACAAAAATTGGAAAATTTTTAAGGGACTTTGAAAAAATTTCAACTGGAATTTTAGCCATTTTTTTATGTGAAATTGTAAACATGTGGACATGGATTTTGAAAATTCTAGAGAGAATTTTAAAAGCTTCAACAGAATTTCAACAATTTTGAGAGGGATTTGAAAAGTTTCAATGGGAATGGGAAGAATTGGGACAAAAATTGGAAAATTTTTAAGGGACTTTGAAAAAATTTCAACTGGAATTTTAGCCATTTTTTGACGTGAAATTGTAAACATGTGGACATGGATTTTGAAAATTCTAGAGAGAATTTTAAAAGCTTCAACAGAATTTCAACAATTTTGAGAGGGATTTGAAAAGTTTCAATGGGAATGGGAAGAATTGGGACAAAAATTGGAAAATTTTTAAGGGACTTTGAAAAAATTTCAACTGGAATTTTAGCCATTTTGTTACGTGAAATTGTAAACATGTGGACATGGATTTTGAAAATTCTAGAGAGAATTTTAAAAGCTTCAACAGAATTTCAACAATTTTGAGAGGGATTTGAAAAGTTTCAATGGGAATGGGAAGAATTGGGACAAAAATTGGAAAATTTTTAAGGGACTTTGAAAAAATTTCAACTGGAATTTTAGCCATTTTTTTATCTGAAATTGTAAACATGTGGACATGGATTTTGAAAATTCTAGAGAGAATTTTAAAAGCTTCAACAGAATTTCAACAATTTTGAGAGGGATTTGAAAAGTTTCAATGGGAATGGGAAGAATTGGGACAAAAATTGGAAAATTTTTAAGGGACTTCGAAAAAATTCCAACTGGAATTTTAGCCATTTTTTGACGTGAAATTGTAAACATGTGGACGTGGATTTTGAAAATTCTAGAGAGAATTTTAAAAGCTTCAACAGAATTTCAACAATTTTGAGAGGGATTTGAAAAGTTTCAATGGGAATGGGAAGAATTGGGACAAAAATTGGAAAATTTTTAAGGGACTTTGAAAAAATTTCAACTGGAATTTTAGCCATTTTGTTACGTGAAATTGTAAACATGTGGCCACGGATTTTGAAAATTCTAGAGAGAATTTTAAAAGCTTCAAGAGAATTTCAACAATTTTGAGAGGGATTTGAAAAGTTTCAATGGGAATGGGAAGAATTGGGACAAAAATTGGAAAATTTTTAAGGGACTTTGAAAAAATTTCAACTGGAATTTTAGCCATTTTGTTACGTGAAATTGTAAACATGTGGACATGGATTTTGAAAATTCTAGAGAGAATTTTAAAAGCTTCAACAGAATTTCAACAATTTTGAGAGGGATTTGAAAAGTTTCAATGGGAATGGGAAGAATTGGGACAAAAATTGGAAAATTTTTAAGGGACTTTGAAAAAATTTCAACTGGAATTTTAGCCATTTTTTTATGTGAAATTGTAAACATGTGGACATGGATTTTGAAAATTCTAGAGAGAATTTTAAAAGCTTCAACAGAATTTCAACAATTTTGAGAGGGATTTGAAAAGTTTCAATGGGAATGGGAAGAATTGGGACAAAAATTGGAAAATTTTTAAGGGACTTTGAAAAAATTTCAACTGGAATTTTAGCCATTTTTTGACGTGAAATTGTAAACATGTGGACATGGATTTTGAAAATTCTAGAGAGAATTTTAAAAGCTTCAACAGAATTTCAACAATTTTGAGAGGGATTTGAAAAGTTTCAATGGGAATGGGAAGAATTGGGACAAAAATTGGAAAATTTTTAAGGGACTTTGAAAAAATTTCAACTGGAATTTTAGCCATTTTGTTACGTGAAATTGTAAACATGTGGCCACGGATTTTGAAAATTCTAGAGAGAATTTTAAAAGCTTCTACAGAATTTCAACAATTTTGAGAGGGATTTGAAAAGTTTCAATGGGAATGGGAAGAATTGGGACAAAAATTGGAAAATTTTTCAGGGACTTTGAAAAAATTTCAACTGGAATTTTAGCCATTTTGTTACGTGAAATTGTAAACATGTGGCCACGGATTTTGAAAATTCTAGAGAGAATTTTAAAAGCTTCAAGAGAATTTCAACAATTTTGAGAGGGATTTGAAAAGTTTCAATGGGAATGGGAAGAATTGGGACAAAAATTGGAAAATTTTTAAGGGACTTTGAAAAAATTTCAACTGGAATTTTAGCCATTTTTTTACGTGAAATTGTAAACATGTGGCCATGGATTTTGAAAATTCTAGAGAGAATTTTAAAAGCTTCAACAGAATTTCAACAATTTTGAGAGGGATTTGAAAAGTTTCAATGGGAATGGGAAGAATTGGGACAAAAATTGGAAAATTTTTAAGGGACTTTGAAAAAATTTCAACTGGAATTTTAGCCATTTTTTGACGTGAAATTGTAAACATGTGGCCACGGATTTTGAAAATTCTAGAGAGAATTTTAAAAGCTTCAAGAGAATTTCAACAATTTTGAGAGGGATTTGAAAAGTTTCAATGGGAATGGGAAGAATTGGGACAAAAATTGGAAAATTTTTAAGGGACTTTGAAAAAATTTCAACTGGAATTTTAGCATTTTTTTTACTTGAAATTGTAAACATGTGGCCATGGATTTTGAAAATTCTAGAGAGAATTTTAAAAGCTTCAACAGAATTTCAACAATTTTGAGAGGGATTTGAAAAGTTTCAATGGGAATGGGAAGAATTGGGACAGAAATTGGAAAATTTTTAAGGGACTTTGAAAAAGTTCCAACTGAAATTTTAGCAATTTTTTGACGTGAAATTGTAAACATGTGGACGTGGATTTTGAAAATTCTAGAGAGAATTTTAAAAGCTTCAACAGAATTTCAACAATTTTGAGAGGGATTTGAAAAGTTTCAATGGGAATGGGAAGAATTGGGACAAAAATTGGAAAATTTTTAAGGGACTTTGTAAAAATTTCAACTGGAATTTTAGCATTTTTTTTACGTGAAATTGTAAACATGTGGCCATGGATTTTGAAAATTCTAGAGAGAATTTTAAAAGCTTTAACAGAATTTCTACAATTTTGAGAGGGATTTGAAAAGTTTCAATGGGAATGGGAAGAATTGGGACAAAAATTGGAAAATTTTTAAGGGACTTTGAAAAAATTTCAACTGGAATTTTAGCCATTTTTTGACGTGAAATTGTAAACATGTGGACATGGATTTTGAAAATTCTAGAGAGAATTTTAAAAGCTTCAACAGAATTTCAACAATTTTGAGAGGGATTTGAAAAGTTTCAATGGGAATGGGAAGAATTGGGACAAAAATTGGAAAATTTTTAAGGGACTTTGAAAAAATTTCAACTGGAATTTTAGCCATTTTTTTACGTGAAATTGTAAACATGTTGAAGTGGATTTTGAAAATTCTAGAGAGAATTTTAAAAGCTTCAAGAGAATTTCAACAATTTTGAGAGGGATTTGAAAAGTTTCAATGGGAATGGGAAGAATTGGGACAAAAATTGGAAAATTTTTAAGGGACCTTGAAAAAATTTCAACTGGAATTTTAGCCATTTTTTGACGTGAAATTGTAAACATGTGGACATGGATTTTAAAAATTCTAGAGAGAATTTTAAAAGCTTCAACAGAATTTCAACAATTTTGAGAGGGATTTGAAAAGTTTCAATGGGAATGGGAAGAATTGGGACAAAAATTGGAAAATTTTTAAGGTACTTTGAAAAAATTCCAACTGGAATTTTAGCCATTTTTTGACGTGAAATTGTAAACATGTGGACATGGATTTTGAAAATTCTAGAGAGAATTTTAAAAGCTTCAACAGAATTTCAACAATTTTGAGAGGGATTTGAAAAGTTTCAATGGGAATGGGAAGAATTGGGACAAAAAATGGAAAATTTTTAAGGGACTTTGAAAAAATTTCAACTGGAATTTTAGCCATTTTGTTACGTGAAATTGTAAACATGTGGCCACGGATTTTGAAAATTCTAGAGAGAATTTTAAAAGCTTCAAGAGAATTTCAACAATTTTGAGAGGGATTTGAAAAGTTTCAATGGGAATGGGAAGAATTGGGACAAAAATTGGAAAATTTTTAAGGGACTTTGAAAAAATTTCAACTGGAATTTTAGCCATTTTGTTACGTGAAATTGTAAACATGTGGCCACGGATTTTGAAAATTCTAGAGAGAATTTTAAAAGCTTCTACAGAATTTCAACAATTTTGAGAGGGATTTGAAAAGTTTCAATGGGAATGGGAAGAATTGGGACAAAAATTGGAAAATTTTTAAGGGACCTTGAAAAAATTTCAACTGGAATTTTAGCCATTTTTTTATGTGAAATTGTAAACATGTGGCCATGGATTTTAAAAATTCTAGAGAGAATTTTAAAAGCTTCAACAGAATTTCAACAATTTTGAGAGGGATTTGAAAAGTTTCAATGGGAATGGGAAGAATTGGGACAAAAATTGGAAAATTTTTAAGGGACTTTGAAAAAATTCCAACTGGAATTTTAGCCATTTTTTGACGTGAAATTGTAAACATGTGGACATGGATTTTGAAAATTCTAGAGAGAATTTTAAAAGCTTCAACAGAATTTCAACAATTTTGAGAGGGATTTGAAAAGTTTCAATGGGAATGGGAAGAATTGGGACAAAAAATGGAAAATTTTTAAGGGACTTTGAAAAAATTTCAACTGGAATTTTAGCCATTTTGTTACGTGAAATTGTAAACATGTGGCCACGGATTTTGAAAATTCTAGAGAGAATTTTAAAAGCTTCAAGAGAATTTCAACAATTTTGAGAGGGATTTGAAAAGTTTCAATGGGAATGGGAAGAATTGGGACAAAAATTGGAAAATTTTTAAGGGACTTTGAAAAAATTTCAACTGGAATTTTAGCCATTTTGTTACGTGAAATTGTAAACATGTGGACATGGATTTTGAAAATTCTAGAGAGAATTTTAAAAGCTTCAAGAGAATTTCAACAATTTTGAGAGGGATTTGAAAAGTTTCAATGGGAATGGGAAGAATTGGGACAAAAATTGGAAAATTTTTAAGGGACCTTGAAAAAATTTCAACTGGAATTTTAGCCATTTTTTGACGTGAAATTGTAAACATGTGGACATGGATTTTAAAAATTCTAGAGAGAATTTTAAAAGCTTCAACAGAATTTCAACAATTTTGAGAGGGATTTGAAAAGTTTCAATGGGAATGGGAAGAATTGGGACAAAAATTGGAAAATTTTTAAGGTACTTTGAAAAAATTCCAACTGGAATTTTAGCCATTTTTTGACGTGAAATTGTAAACATGTGGACATGGATTTTGAAAATTCTAGAGAGAATTTTAAAAGCTTCAACAGAATTTCAACAATTTTGAGAGGGATTTGAAAAGTTTCAATGGGAATGGGAAGAATTGGGACAAAAAATGGAAAATTTTTAAGGGACTTTGAAAAAATTTCAACTGGAATTTTAGCCATTTTGTTACGTGAAATTGTAAACATGTGGCCACGGATTTTGAAAATTCTAGAGAGAATTTTAAAAGCTTCAAGAGAATTTCAACAATTTTGAGAGGGATTTGAAAAGTTTCAATGGGAATGGGAAGAATTGGGACAAAAATTGGAAAATTTTTAAGGGACTTTGAAAAAATTTCAACTGGAATTTTAGCCATTTTGTTACGTGAAATTGTAAACATGTGGCCACGGATTTTGAAAATTCTAGAGAGAATTTTAAAAGCTTCTACAGAATTTCAACAATTTTGAGAGGGATTTGAAAAGTTTCAATGGGAATGGGAAGAATTGGGACAAAAATTGGAAAATTTTTAAGGGACCTTGAAAAAATTTCAACTGGAATTTTAGCCATTTTTTTATGTGAAATTGTAAACATGTGGCCATGGATTTTAAAAATTCTAGAGAGAATTTTAAAAGCTTCAACAGAATTTCAACAATTTTGAGAGGGATTTGAAAAGTTTCAATGGGAATGGGAAGAATTGGGACAAAAATTGGAAAATTTTTAAGGGACTTTGAAAAAATTCCAACTGGAATTTTAGCCATTTTTTGACGTGAAATTGTAAACATGTGGACATGGATTTTGAAAATTCTAGAGAGAATTTTAAAAGCTTCAACAGAATTTCAACAATTTTGAGAGGGATTTGAAAAGTTTCAATGGGAATGGGAAGAATTGGGACAAAAAATGGAAAATTTTTAAGGGACTTTGAAAAAATTTCAACTGGAATTTTAGCCATTTTGTTACGTGAAATTGTAAACATGTGGCCACGGATTTTGAAAATTCTAGAGAGAATTTTAAAAGCTTCAAGAGAATTTCAACAATTTTGAGAGGGATTTGAAAAGTTTCAATGGGAATGGGAAGAATTGGGACAAAAATTGGAAAATTTTTAAGGGACTTTGAAAAAATTTCAACTGGAATTTTAGCCATTTTGTTACGTGAAATTGTAAACATGTGGACATGGATTTTGAAAATTCTAGAGAGAATTTTAAAAGCTTCAAGAGAATTTCAACAATTTTGAGAGGGATTTGAAAAGTTTCAATGGGAATGGGAAGAATTGGGACAAAAATTGGAAAATTTTTAAGGGACTTTGAAAAAATTTCAACTGGAATTTTAGCCATTTTTTTATGTGAAATTGTAAACATGTGGACATGGATTTTGAAAATTCTAGAGAGAATTTTAAAAGCTTCAACAGAATTTCAACAATTTTGAGAGGGATTTGAAAAGTTTCAATGGGAATGGGAAGAATTGGGACAAAAATTGGAAAATTTTTAAGGGACTTTGAAAAAATTTCAACTGGAATTTTAGCCATTTCTTGACGTGAAATTGTAAACATGTGGACATGGATTTTGAAAATTCTAGAGAGAATTTTAAAAGCTTCAACAGAATTTCAACAATTTTGAGAGGGATTTGAAAAGTTTCAATGGGAATGGGAAGAATTGGGACAAAAATTGGAAAATTTTTAAGGGACTTTGAAAAAATTTCAACTGGAATTTTAGCAATTTTTTGACGTGAAATTGTAAACATGTGGCCATGGATTTTGAAAATTCTAGAGAGAATTTTAAAAGCTTCAACAGAATTTCAACAATTTTGAGAGGGATTTGAAAAGTTTCAATGGGAATGGGAAGAATTGGGACAAAAATTGGAAAATTTTTAAGGGACTTTGAAAAAATTTCAACTGGAATTTTAGCCATTTTTTGACGTGAAATTGTAAACATGTGGCCACGGATTTTGAAAATTCTAGAGAGAATTTTAAAAGCTTCAAGAGAATTTCAACAATTTTGAGAGGGATTTGAAAAGTTTCAATGGGAATGGGAAGAATTGGGACAAAAATTGGAAAATTTTTAAGGGACTTTGAAAAAATTTCAACTGGAATTTTAGCCATTTTTTTACGTGAAATTGTAAACATGTGGCCATGGATTTTGAAAATTCTAGAGAGAATTTTAAAAGCTTCAACAGAATTTCAACAATTTTGAGAGGGATTTGAAAAGTTTCAATGGGAATGGGAAGAATTGGGACAAAAATTGGAAAATTTTTAAGGGACTTTGAAAAAATTTCAACTGGAATTTTAGCCATTTTGTTACGTGAAATTGTAAACATGTGGCCACGGATTTTGAAAATTCTAGAGAGAATTTTAAAAGCTTCAAGAGAATTTCAACAATTTTGAGAGGGATTTGAAAAGTTTCAATGGGAATGGGAAGAATTGGGACAAAAATTGGAAAATTTTTAAGGGACTTTGAAAAAATTTCAACTGGAATTTTAGCATTTTTTTTACTTGAAATTGTAAACATGTGGCCATGGATTTTGAAAATTCTAGAGAGAATTTTAAAAGCTTCAACAGAATTTCAACAATTTTGAGAGGGATTTGAAAAGTTTCAATGGGAATGGGAAGAATTGGGACAGAAATTGGAAAATTTTTAAGGGACTTTGAAAAAATTCCAACTGGAATTTTAGCCATTTTTTGACGTGAAATTGTAAACATGTGGACGTGGATTTTGAAAATTCTAGAGAGAATTTTAAAAGCTTCAACAGAATTTCAACAATTTTGAGAGGGATTTGAAAAGTTTCAATGGGAATGGGAAGAATTGGGACAAAAATTGGAAAATTTTTAAGGGACTTTGTAAAAATTTCAACTGGAATTTTAGCATTTTTTTTACGTGAAATTGTAAACATGTGGCCATGGATTTTGAAAATTCTAGAGAGAATTTTAAAAGCTTTAACAGAATTTCTACAATTTTGAGAGGGATTTGAAAAGTTTCAATGGGAATGGGAAGAATTGGGACAAAAATTGGAAAATTTTTAAGGGACTTTGAAAAAATTTCAACTGGAATTTTAGCCATTTTTTGACGTGAAATTGTAAACATGTGGACATGGATTTTGAAAATTCTAGAGAGAATTTTAAAAGCTTCAACAGAATTTCAACAATTTTGAGAGGGATTTGAAAAGTTTCAATGGGAATGGGAAGAATTGGGACAAAAATTGGAAAATTTTTAAGGGACTTTGAAAAAATTTCAACTGGAATTTTAGCCATTTTGTTACGTGAAATTGTAAACATGTGGCCACGGATTTTGAAAATTCTAGAGAGAATTTTAAAAGCTTCAACAGAATTTCAACAATTTTGAGAGGGATTTGAAAAGTTTCAATGGGAATGGGAAGAATTGGGACAAAAATTGGAAAATTTTTAAGGGACCTTGAAAAAATTTCAACTGGAATTTTAGCCATTTTTTTATGTGAAATTGTAAACATGTGGACATGGATTTTAAAAATTCTAGAGAGGAATCTTGAAATTTCAACAATTTTGAGAGGGATTTGAAAAGTTTCAATGGGAATGGGAAGAATTGGGACAAAAATTGGAAAATTTTTAAGGGACTTTGAAAAAAATTCCAACTGGAATTTTAGCCATTTTTTGACGTGAAATTGTAAACATGTGGACATGGATTTTGAAAGTTCTAGAGAGAATTTTAAAAGCTTCAAGAGAATTTCAACAATTTTGAGAGGGATTTGAAAAGTTTCAATGGGAATGGGAAGAATTGGGACAAAATTGGAAAATTTTTAAGGGACTTTGAAAACATTTCAACTGGAATTTTAGCCATTTTGTTACATGAAATTGTAAACATGTGGCCATGGATTTTGAAAATTCTAGAGAGAATTTTAAAAGCTTCAAGAGAATTTCAACAATTTTGAGAGGGATTTGAAAGTTTCAATGGGAATGGGAAGAATTGGGACAAAAATTGGAAAATTTTTAAGGGACTTTGAAAAAATTTCAACTGGAATTTTAGCCATTTTGTTACATGAAATTGTAAACATGTGGCCATAGATTTTGAAAATTCTAGAGAGAATTTTAAAAGCTTCAACAGAATTTCAACAATTTTGAGAGGGATTTGAAAAGTTTCAATGGGAATGGGAAGAATTGGGACAGAAATTGGAAAATTTTTAAGGGACTTTGAAAAAATTTCAACTGGATTTTAGCCATTTTTTGACGTGAAATTGTAAACATGTGGCCATGGATTTTGAAAATTCTAGAGAGAATTTTAAAAGCTTCAACAGAATTTCAACAATTTTGAGAGGGATTTGAAAGTTTCAATGGGAATGGGAAGAATTGGGACAAAAATTGGAAAATTTTTAAGGGACTTTGAAAAAATTTCAGCTGGAATTTTATCCATTTTTTTACGTGAAATTGTAAACATGTTGAAGTGGATTTTGAAAATTCTAGAGAGAATTTTAAAAGCTTCAACAGAATTTCAACAATTTTGAGAGGGATTTGAAAAGTTTCAATGGGAATGGGAAGAATTGGGACAAAAATTGGAAAATTTTTAAAGGGACTTTGAAAAAAATTTCAACTGGAATTTTAGCATTTTTTTATGTGAAATTGTAAACATGTGGACATGGATTTTGAAAATTCTAGAGAGAATTTTAAAAGCTTCAACAGAATTTCAACAATTTTGAGAGGGATTTGAAAAGTTTCAATGGGAATGGGAAGAATTGGGACAAAAATTGGAAAATTTTTAAGGGACTTGAAAAAATTCCAACTGGAATTTTAGCAATTTTTTGACGTGAAATTGTAAACATGTGGCCATGGATTTTGAAAATTCTAGAGAGAATTTTAAAAGCTTCAACAGAATTTCTACAATGTTGAGAGGGATTTGAAAAGTTTCAATGGGAATGGGAAGAATTGGGACAAAAATTGGAAAATTTTTAAGGGACTTTGAAAAAATTCCAACTGGAATTTTAGCAATTTTTTGACGTGAAATTGTAAACATGTGGACATGGATTTTGAAAATTCTAGAGAGAATTTTAAAAGCTTCAACAGAATTTCAACAATTTTGAGAGGGATTTGAAAAGTTTCAATGGGAATGGGAAGAATTGAAACAAAAATTGGAAAATTTTGAAGGGACTTTGAAAAAATTTCAACTGGAATTTTAGCCATTTTTTGACGTGAAATTGTAAACATGTGGCCATGGATTTTGAAAATTCTAGAGAGAATTTTAAAAGCTTCAACAGAATTTCAACAATTTTGAGAGGGATTTGAAAAGTTTCAATGGGAATGGGAAGAATTGGGACAAAAATTGGAAAATTTCTAAGGGACTTTGAAAAAATTTCAACTGGAATTTTAGCCATTTTTTGACGTGAAATTGTAAACATGTTGAAGTGGATTTTGAAAATTCTAGAGAGAATTTTAAAAGCTTCAAGAGAATTTCAACAATTTTGAGAGGGATTTGAAAAGTTTCAATGGGAATGGGAAGAATTGGGACAGAAATTGGAAAATTTTTAAGGGACTTCGAAAAAATTCCAACTGGAATTTTAGCAATTTTTTGACGTGAAATTGTAAACATGTGGACATGGATTTTGAAAATTCTAGAGAGAATTTTAAAAGCTTCAACAGAATTTCAACAATGTTGAGAGGGATTTGAAAAGTTTCAATGGGAATGGGAAGAATTGGGACAAAAATTGGAAAATTTTTAAGGGACTTTGAAAAAATTTCAACTGGAATTTTAGCCATTTTTTGACGTGAAATTGTAAACATGTGGACATGGATTTTGAAAATTCTAGAGAGAATTTTAAAAGCTTCAACAGAATTTCAACAATTTTGAGAGGGATTTGAAAAGTTTCAATGGGAATGGGAAGAATTGGGACAAAAATTGGAAAATTTTTAAGGGACTTTGAAAAAATTTCAACTGGAATTTTAGCCATTTTTTTATGTGAAATTGTAAACATGTGGCCACGGATTTTGAAAATTCTAGCGAGAATTTTAAAAGCTTCAAGAGAATTTCAACAATTTTGAGAGGGATTTGAAAAGTTTCAATGGGAATGGGAAGAATTGGGACAAAAATTGGAAAATTTTTAAGGGACTTTGAAAAAATTTCAACTGGAATATTAGCCATTTTTTTTACGTGAAATTGTAAACATGTGGACGTGGATTTTGAAAATTCTAGAGAGAATTTTAAAAGCTTCAAGAGAATTTCAACAATTTTGAGAGGGATTTGAAAAGTTTCAATGGGAATGGGAAGAATTGGGACAGAAATTGGAAAATTTTTAAGGGACTTTGAAAAAATTTCAACTGGAATTTTAGCAATTTTTTTATGTGAAATTGTAAACATGTGGACATGGATTTTGAAAATTCTAGAGAGAATTTTAAAAGCTTCAAGAGAATTTCAACAATTTTGAGAGGGATTTGAAAAGTTTCAATGGGAATGGGAAGAATTGGGACAAAAATTGGAAAATTTTGAAGGGACTTTGAAAACATTTCAACTGGAATTTTAGCCATTTTTTGACGTGAAATTGTAAACATGTGGCCATGGATTTTGAAAATTCTAGAGAGAATTTTAAAAGCTTCAACAGAATTTCTACAATGTTGAGAGGGATTTGAAAAGTTTCAATGGGAATGGGAAGAATTGGGACAAAAATTGGAAAATTTTTAAGGGACTTTGAAAAAATTTCAACTGGAATTTTAGCCATTTTTTGACGTGAAATTGTAAACATGTGGCCATGGATTTTGAAAATTCTAGAGAGAATTTTAAAAGCTTCAACAGAATTTCAACAATTTTGAGAGGGATTTGAAAAGTTTCAATGGGAATGGGAAGAATTGGGACAAAAATTGGAAAATTTTTAAGGGACTTTGAAAAAATTCCAACTGGAATTTTAGCAATTTTTTTACGTGAAATTGTAAACATGTGGACATGGATTTTGAAAATTCTAGAGAGAATTTTAAAAGCTTCAACAGAATTTCCACAATTTTGAGAGGGATTTGAAAAGTTTCAATGGGAATGGGAAGAATTGGGACAAAAATTGGAAAATTTTTAAGGGACTTTGTAAAAATTTCAACTGGAATTTTAGCATTTTTTTTACGTGAAATTGTAAACATGTGGCCATGGATTTTGAAAATTCTAGAGAGAATTTTAAAAGCTTTAACAGAATTTCAACAATTTTGAGAGGGATTTGAAAAGTTTCAATGGGAATGGGAAGAATTGGGACAAAAATTGGAAAATTTTTAAGGGACCTTGAAAAAATTTCAACTGGAATTTTAGCCATTTTTTTATGTGAAATTGTAAACATGTGGCCATGGATTTTAAAAATTCTAGAGAGAATTTTAAAAGCTTCAACAGAATTTCAACAATTTTGAGAGGGATTTGAAAAGTTTCAATGGGAATGGGAAGAATTGGGACAAAAATTGGAAAATTTTTAAGGGACTTTGAAAAAATTCCAACTGGAATTTTAGCCATTTTTTGACGTGAAATTGTAAACATGTGGACATGGATTTTGAAAATTCTAGAGAGAATTTTAAAAGCTTCAACAGAATTTCAACAATTTTGAGAGGGATTTGAAAAGTTTCAATGGGAATGGGAAGAATTGGGACAAAAAATGGAAAATTTTTAAGGGACTTTGAAAAAATTTCAACTGGGATTTTAGCCATTTTGTTACGTGAAATTGTAAACATGTGGCCACGGATTTTGAAAATTCTAGAGAGAATTTTAAAAGCTTCAAGAGAATTTCAACAATTTTGAGAGGGATTTGAAAAGTTTCAATGGGAATGGGAAGAATTGGGACAAAAATTGGAAAATTTTTAAGGGACTTTGAAAAAATTTCAACTGGAATTTTAGCCATTTTGTTACGTGAAATTGTAAACATGTGGACATGGATTTTGAAAATTCTAGAGAGAATTTTAAAAGCTTCAAGAGAATTTCAACAATTTTGAGAGGGATTTGAAAAGTTTCAATGGGAATGGGAAGAATTGGGACAAAAATTGGAAAATTTTTAAGGGACTTTGAAAAAATTTCAACTGGAATTTTAGCCATTTTTTTATGTGAAATTGTAAACATGTGGACATGGATTTTGAAAATTCTAGAGAGAATTTTAAAAGCTTCAACAGAATTTCAACAATTTTGAGAGGGATTTGAAAAGTTTCAATGGGAATGGGAAGAATTGGGACAAAAATTGGAAAATTTTTAAGGGACTTTGAAAAAATTTCAACTGGAATTTTAGCCATTTTTTGACGTGAAATTGTAAACATGTGGCCATGGATTTTGAAAATTCTAGAGAGAATTTTAAAAGCTTCAACAGAATTTCAACAATTTTGAGAGGGATTTGAAAAGTTTCAATGGGAATGGGAAGAATTGGGACAAAAATTGGAAAATTTTTAAGGGACTTTGAAAAAATTTCAACTGGAATTTTAGCAATTTTTTGACGTGAAATTGTAAACATGTGGCCATGGATTTTGAAAATTCTAGAGAGAATTTTAAAAGCTTCAACAGAATTTCAACAATTTTGAGAGGGATTTGAAAAGTTTCAATGGGAATGGGAAGAATTGGGACAAAAATTGGAAAATTTTTAAGGGACTTTGAAAAAATTTCAACTGGAATTTTAGCCATTTTTTGACGTGAAATTGTAAACATGTTGAAGTGGATTTTGAAAATTCTAGAGAGAATTTTAAAAGCTTCAAGAGAATTTCAACAATTTTGAGAGGGATTTGAAAAGTTTCAATGGGAATGGGAAGAATTGGGACAAAAATTGGAAAATTTTTAAGGGACTTTGAAAAAATTTCAACTGGAATTTTAGCATTTTTTTTACGTGAAATTGTAAACATGTGGCCATGGATTTTGAAAATTCTAGAGAGAATTTTAAAAGCTTTAACAGAATTTCTACAATTTTGAGAGGGATTTGAAAAGTTTCAATGGGAATGGGAAGAATTGGGACAAAAATTGGAAAATTTTTAAGGGACTTTGAAAAAATTTCAACTGGAATTTTAGCCATTTTTTGACGTGAAATTGTAAACATGTGGCCATGGATTTTGAAAATTCTAGAGAGAATTTTAAAAGCTTCAACAGAATTTCAACAATTTTGAGAGGGATTTGAAAAGTTTCAATGGGAATGGGAAGAATTGGGACAAAAATTGGAAAATTTTTAAGGGACTTTGAAAAAATTTCAACTGGAATTTTAGCCATTTTGTTACGTGAAATTGTAAACATGTGGCCACGGATTTTGAAAATTCTAGAGAGAATTTTAAAAGCTTCTACAGAATTTCAACAATTTTGAGAGGGATTTGAAAAGTTTCAATGTGAATGGGAAGAATTGGGACAAAAATTGGAAAATTTTTAAGGGACCTTGAAAAAATTTCAACTGGAATTTTAGCCATTTTTTTATGTGAAATTGTAAACATGTGGACATGGATTTTAAAAATTCTAGAGAGAATTTTAAAAGCTTCAACAGAATTTCAACAATTTTGAGAGGGATTTGAAAAGTTTCAATGGGAATGGGAAGAATTGGGACAAAAATTGGAAAATTTTTAAGGGACTTTGAAAAAATTCCAACTGGAATTTTAGCCATTTTTTGACGTGAAATTGTAAACATGTGGACATGGATTTTGAAAGTTCTAGAGAGAATTTTAAAAGCTTCAAGAGAATTTCAACAATTTTGAGAGGGATTTGAAAAGTTTCAATGGGAATGGGAAGAATTGGGACAAAAATTGGAAAATTTTTAAGGGACTTTGAAAACATTTCAACTGGAATTTTAGCCATTTTGTTACATGAAATTGTAAACATGTGGCCATGGATTTTGAAAATTCTAGAGAGAATTTTAAAAGCTTCAAGAGAATTTCAACAATTTTGAGAGGGATTTGAAAAGTTTCAATGGGAATGGGAAGAATTGGGACAAAAATTGGAAAATTTTTAAGGGACTTTGAAAAAATTTCAACTGGAATTTTAGCCATTTTGTTACATGAAATTGTAAACATGTGGCCATAGATTTTGAAAATTCTAGAGAGAATTTTAAAAGCTTCAACAGAATTTCAACAATTTTGAGAGGGATTTGAAAAGTTTCAATGGGAATGGGAAGAATTGGGACAGAAATTGGAAAATTTTGAAGGGACTTTGAAAACATTTCAACTGGAATTTTAGCCATTTTTTGACGTGAAATTGTAAACATGTGGCCATGGATTTTGAAAATTCTAGAGAGAATTTTAAAAGCTTCAACAGAATTTCAACAATTTTGAGAGGGATTTGAAAAGTTTCAATGGGAATGGGAAGAATTGGGACAAAAATTGGAAAATTTTTAAGGGACTTTGAAAAAATTTCAGCTGGAATTTTATCCATTTTTTTACGTGAAATTGTAAACATGTTGAAGTGGATTTTGAAAATTCTAGAGAGAATTTTAAAAGCTTCAACAGAATTTCAACAATTTTGAGAGGGATTTGAAAAGTTTCAATGGGAATGGGAAGAATTGGGACAAAAATTGGAAAATTTTTAAGGGACTTTGAAAAAATTTCAACTGGAATTTTAGCAATTTTTTTATGTGAAATTGTAAACATGTGGACATGGATTTTGAAAATTCTAGAGAGAATTTTAAAAGCTTCAACAGAATTTCAACAATTTTGAGAGGGATTTGAAAAGTTTCAATGGGAATGGGAAGAATTGGGACAAAAATTGGAAAATTTTTAAGGGACTTTGAAAAAATTCCAACTGGAATTTTAGCAATTTTTTGACGTGAAATTGTAAACATGTGGCCATGGATTTTGAAAATTCTAGAGAGAATTTTAAAAGCTTCAACAGAATTTCTACAATGTTGAGAGGGATTTGAAAAGTTTCAATGGGAATGGGAAGAATTGGGACAAAAATTGGAAAATTTTTAAGGGACTTTGAAAAAATTCCAACTGGAATTTTAGCAATTTTTTGACGTGAAATTGTAAACATGTGGACATGGATTTTGAAAATTCTAGAGAGAATTTTAAAAGCTTCAACAGAATTTCAACAATTTTGAGAGGGATTTGAAAAGTTTCAATGGGAATGGGAAGAATTGAAACAAAAATTGGAAAATTTTGAAGGGACTTTGAAAAAATTTCAACTGGAATTTTAGCCATTTTTTGACGTGAAATTGTAAACATGTGGCCATGGATTTTGAAAATTCTAGAGAGAATTTTAAAAGCTTCAACAGAATTTCAACAATTTTGAGAGGGATTTGAAAAGTTTCAATGGGAATGGGAAGAATTGGGACAAAAATTGGAAAATTTCTAAGGGACTTTGAAAAAATTTCAACTGGAATTTTAGCCATTTTTTGACGTGAAATTGTAAACATGTTGAAGTGGATTTTGAAAATTCTAGAGAGAATTTTAAAAGCTTCAACAGAATTTCTACAATTTTGAGAGGGATTTGAAAAGTTTCAATGGGAATGGGAAGAATTGGGACAGAAATTGGAAAATTTTTAAGGGACTTTGAAAAAATTTCAACTGGAATTTTAGCAATTTTTTGACGTGAAATTGTAAACATGTGGACATGAATTTTGAAAATTCTAGAGAGAATTTTAAAAGCTTCAACAGAATTTCAACAATTTTGAGAGGGATTTGAAAAGTTTCAATGGGAATGGGAAGAATTGGGACAAAAATTGGAAAATTTTTAAGGGACTTTGAAAAAATTTCAACTGGAATTTTAGCCATTTTTTGACGTGAAATTGTAAACATGTGGCCATGGATTTTGAAAATTCTAGAGAGAATTTTAAAAGCTTCAAGAGAATTTCAACAATTTTGAGAGGGATTTGAAAAGTTTCAATGGGAATGGGAAGAATTGGGACAGAAATTGGAAAATTTTCAAGGGACTTCGAAAAAATTCCAACTGGAATTTTAGCAATTTTTTGACGTGAAATTGTAAACATGTGGACATGGATTTTGAAAATTCTAGAGAGAATTTTAAAAGCTTCAACAGAATTTCAACAATGTTGAGAGGGATTTGAAAAGTTTCAATGGGAATGGGAAGAATTGGGACAAAAATTGGAAAATTTTTAAGGGACTTTGAAAAAATTTCAACTGGAATTTTAGCCATTTTTTTATCTGAAATTGTAAACATGTGGACATGGATTTTGAAAATTCTAGAGAGAATTTTAAAAGCTTCAAGAGAATTTCAACAATTTTGAGAGGGATTTGAAAAGTTTCAATGGGAATGGGAAGAATTGGGACAAAAATTGGAAAATTTTTAAGGGACTTTGAAAAAATTTCAACTGGAATTTTAGCCATTTTTTTATGTGAAATTGTAAACATGTGGCCACGGATTTTGAAAATTCTAGCGAGAATTTTAAAAGCTTCAAGAGAATTTCAACAATTTTGAGAGGGATTTGAAAAGTTTCAATGGGAATGGGAAGAATTGGGACAAAAATTGGAAAATTTTTAAGGGACTTTGAAAAAATTTCAACTGGAATATTAGCCATTTTTTGACGTGAAATTGTAAACATGTGGACGTGGATTTTGAAAATTCTAGAGAGAATTTTAAAAGCTTCAAGAGAATTTCAACAATTTTGAGAGGGATTTGAAAAGTTTCAATGGGAATGGGAAGAATTGGTACAGAAATTGGAAAATTTTTAAGGGACTTTGAAAAAATTTCAACTGGAATTTTAGCAATTTTTTTATGTGAAATTGTAAACATGTGGACATGGATTTTGAAAATTCTAGAGAGAATTTTAAAAGCTTCAAGAGAATTTCAACAATTTTGAGAGGGATTTGAAAAGTTTCAATGGGAATGGGAAGAATTGGGACAAAAATTGGAAAATTTTGAAGGGACTTTGAAAACATTTCAACTGGAATTTTAGCCATTTTTTGACGTGAAATTGTAAACATGTGGCCATGGATTTTGAAAATTCTAGAGAGAATTTTAAAAGCTTCAACAGAATTTCTACAATGTTGAGAGGGATTTGAAAAGTTTCAATGGGAATGGGAAGAATTGGGACAAAAATTGGAAAATTTTTAAGGGACTTTGAAAAAATTTCAACTGGAATTTTAGCCATTTTTTGACGTGAAATTGTAAACATGTGGCCATGGATTTTGAAAATTCTAGAGAGAATTTTAAAAGCTTCAACAGAATTTCAACAATTTTGAGAGGGATTTGAAAAGTTTCAATGGGAATGGGAAGAATTGGGACAAAAATTGGAAAATTTTTAAGGGACTTTGAAAAAATTCCAACTGGAATTTTAGCAATTTTTTTACGTGAAATTGTAAACATGTGGACATGGATTTTGAAAATTCTAGAGAGAATTTTAAAAGCTTCAACAGAATTTCAACAATTTTGAGAGTGATTTGAAAAGTTTCAATGGGAATGGGAAGAATTGGGACAAAAATTGGAAAATTTTTAAGGGACTTTGAAAAAATTTCAACTGGAATTTTAGCCATTTTGTTACGTGAAATTGTAAACATGTGGCCACGGATTTTGAAAATTCTAGAGAGAATTTTAAAAGCTTCAAGAGAATTTCAACAATTTTGAGAGGGATTTGAAAAGTTTCAATGGGAATGGGAAGAATTGGGACAAAAATTGGAAAATTTTTAAGGGACTTTGAAAAAATTTCAACTGGAATTTTAGCCATTTTGTTACGTGAAATTGTAAACATGTGGCCACGGATTTTGAAAATTCTAGAGAGAATTTTAAAAGCTTCAACAGAATTTCAACAATTTTGAGAGGGATTTGAAAAGTTTCAATGGGAATGGGAAGAATTGGGACAAAAATTGGAAAATTTTTAAGGGACTTTGAAAAAATTTCAACTGGAATTTTAGCCATTTTTTTATCTGAAATTGTAAACATGTGGACGTGGATTTTGAAAATTCTAGAGAGAATTTTAAAAGCTTCAACAGAATTTCAACAATTTTGAGAGGGATTTGAAAAGTTTCAATGGGAATGGGAAGAATTGGGACAAAATTGGAAAATTTTTAAGGGACTTTGAAAAAATTTCAACTGGAATTTTAGCCATTTTTTTACGTGAAATTGTAAACATGTGGCCATGGATTTTGAAAATTCTAGAGAGAATTTTAAAAGCTTCAACAGAATTTCAACAATTTTGAGAGGGATTTGAAAAGTTTCAATGGGAATGGGAAGAATTGGGACAAAAATTGGAAAATTTTTAAGGGACTTTGAAAAAATTTCAACTGGAATTTTAGCCATTTTTTGACGTGAAATTGTAAACATGTGGACATGGATTTTGAAAATTCTAGAGAGAATTTTAAAAGCTTCAACAGAATTTCAACAATTTTGAGAGGGATTTGAAAAGTTTCAATGGGAATGGGAAGAATTGGGACAGAAATTGGAAAATTATTAAGGGACTTTGAAAAAATTCCAACTGGAATTTTAGCCATTTTTTGACGTGAAATTGTAAACATGTGGACGTGGATTTTGAAAATTCTAGAGAGAATTTTAAAAGCTTCAACAGAATTTCAACAATTTTGAGAGGGATTTGAAAAGTTTCAATGGGAATGGGAAGAATTGGGACAAAAATTGGAAAATTTTTAAGGGACTTTGTAAAAATTTCAACTGGAATTTTAGCATTTTTTTTACGTGAAATTGTAAACATGTGGCCATGGATTTTGAAAATTCTAGAGAGAATTTTAAAAGCTTTAACAGAATTTCTACAATTTTGAGAGGGATTTGAAAAGTTTCAATGGGAATGGGAAGAATTGGGACAAAAATTGGAAATTTTTAAGGGACTTTGAAAAAATTTCAACTGGAATTTTAGCCATTTTTTTGACGTGAAATTGTAAACATGTGGACATGGATTTTGAAAATTCTAGAGAGAATTTTAAAAGCTTCAACAGAATTTCAACAATTTTGAGAGGGATTTGAAAAGTTTCAATGGGAATGGGAAGAATTGGGACAAAAATTGGAAAATTTTTAAGGGACTTTGAAAAATTTCAACTGGAATTTTAGCCATTTTGTTACGTGAAATTGTAAACATGTGGCCACGGATTTGAAAATTCTAGAGAGAATTTTAAAAGCTTCAAGAGAATTTCAACAATTTTGAGAGGGATTTGAAAGTTTCAATGGGAATGGGAAGAATTGGGACAAAAATTGGAAAATTTTTAAGGGACCTTGAAAAAATTTCAACTGGAATTTTAGCCATTTTTTTATGTGAAATTGTAAACATGTGGACATGGATTTTAAAAATTCTAGAGAGAATTTTAAAAGCTTCAACAGAATTTCAACAATTTTGAGAGGGATTTGAAAAGTTTCAATGGGAATGGGAAGAATTGGGACAAAAATTGGAAAATTTTTAAGGGACTTTGAAAAAAATTTCAACTGAATTTTAGCCATTTTTTGACGTGAAATTGTAAACATGTGGACATGGATTTTGAAAGTTCTAGAGAGAATTTTAAAAGCTTCAAGAGAATTTCAACAATTTTGAGAGGGATTTGAAAAGTTTCAATGGGAATGGGAAGAATTGGGACAAAAATTGGAAAATTTTTAAGGGACTTTGAAAACATTTCAACTGGAATTTTAGCCATTTTGTTACATGAAATTGTAAACATGTGGCCATGGATTTTGAAAATTCTAGAGAGAATTTTAAAAGCTTCAAGAGAATTTCAACAATTTTGAGAGGGATTTGAAAAGTTTCAATGGGAATGGGAAGAATTGGGACAAAAATTGGAAAATTTTTAAGGGACTTTGAAAAAATTTCAACTGGAATTTTAGCCATTTTTTGACGTGAAATTGTAAACATGTGGCCATGGATTTTGAAAATTCTAGAGAGAATTTTAAAAGCTTCAACAGAATTTCAACAATTTTGAGAGGGATTTGAAAAGTTTCAATGGGAATGGGAAGAATTGGGACAAAAATTGGAAAATTTTTAAGGGACTTTGAAAAAATTTCAGCTGAATTTTATCCATTTTTTTACGTGAAATTGTAAACATGTTGAAGTGGATTTTGAAAATTCTAGAGAGAATTTTAAAAGCTTCAACAGAATTTCAACAATTTTGAGAGGGATTTGAAAAGTTTCAATGGGAATGGGAAGAATTGGGACAAAAATTGGAAAATTTTTAAGGGACTTTGAAAAAAATTTCAACTGGAATTTTAGCAATTTTTTTATGTGAAATTGTAAACATGTGGACATGGATTTTGAAAATTCTAGAGAGAATTTTAAAAGCTTCAACAGAATTTCAACAATTTTGAGAGGGATTTGAAAAGTTTCAATGGGAATGGGAAGAATTGGGACAAAAATTGGAAAATTTTTAAGGGACTTTGAAAAAATTCCAACTGGAATTTTAGCAATTTTTTGACGTGAAATTGTAAACATGTGGCCATGGATTTGAAAATTCTAGAGAGAATTTAAAAGCTTCAACAGAATTTCTACAATGTTGAGAGGGATTTGAAAAGTTTCAATGGGAATGGGAAGAATTGGGACAGAAATTGGAAAATTTTTAAGGGACTTTGAAAAAATTTCAACTGGAATTTTAGCAATTTTTTGACGTGAAATTGTAAACATGTGGCCATGGATTTTGAAAATTCTAGAGAGAATTTTAAAAGCTTCAACAGAATTTCAACAATTTGAGAGGGATTTGAAAAGTTTCAATGGGAATGGGAAGAATTGGGACAAAAATTGGAAAATTTTTAAGGGACTTTGAAAAAATTCCAACTGGAATTTTAGCAATTTTTTGACGTGAAATTGTAAACATGTGGACATGGATTTTGAAAATTCTAGAGAGAATTTTAAAAGCTTCAACAGAATTTCAACAATTTTGAGAGGGATTTGAAAAGTTTCAATGGGAATGGGAAGAATTGAAACAAAAATTGGAAAATTTTGAAGGGACTTTGAAAAAATTTCAACTGGAATTTTAGCCATTTTTTGACGTGAAATTGTAAACATGTGGACATGGATTTTGAAAATTCTAGAGAGAATTTTAAAAGCTTCAACAGAATTTCAACAATTTTGAGAGGGATTTGAAAAGTTTCAATGGGAATGGGAAGAATTGGGACAAAAATTGGAAAATTTTTAAGGGACTTTGAAAAAATTTCAACTGGAATTTTAGCCATTTTTTGACGTGAAATTGTAAACATGTTGAAGTGGATTTTGAAAATTCTAGAGAGAATTTTAAAAGCTTCAACAGAATTTCTACAATTTTGAGAGGGATTTGAAAAGTTTCAATGGGAATGGGAAGAATTGGGACAGAAATTGGAAAATTTTTAAGGGACTTTGAAAAAATTTCAACTGGAATTTTAGCAATTTTTTGACGTGAAATTGTAAACATGTGGACATGAATTTTGAAAATTCTAGAGAGGATTTTAAAAGCTTCAACAGAATTTCAACAATTTTGAGAGGGATTTGAAAAGTTTCAATGGGAATGGGAAGAATTGGGACAAAAATTGGAAAATTTTTAAGGGACTTTGAAAAAATTTCAACTGGAATTTTAGCCATTTTTTGACGTGAAATTGTAAACATGTGGCCATGGATTTTGAAAATTCTAGAGAGAATTTTAAAAGCTTCAAGAGAATTTCAACAATTTTGAGAGGGATTTGAAAGTTTCAATGGGAATGGGAAGAATTGGGACAGAAATTGGAAAATTTTTAAGGGACTTCGAAAAAATTCCAACTGGAATTTTAGCAATTTTTTGACGTGAAATTGTAAACATGTGGACATGGATTTTGAAAATTCTAGAGAGAATTTTAAAAGCTTCAACAGAATTTCAACAATGTTGAGAGGGATTTGAAAAGTTTCAATGGGAATGGGAAGAATTGGGACAAAAATTGGAAAATTTTTAAGGGACTTTGAAAAAATTTCAACTGGAATTTTAGCCATTTTTTTATCTGAAATTGTAAACATGTGGACATGGATTTTGAAAATTCTAGAGAGAATTTTAAAAGCTTCAACAGAATTTCAACAATTTTGAGAGGGATTTGAAAAGTTTCAATGGGAATGGGAAGAATTGGGACAAAAATTGGAAAATTTTTAAGGGACTTTGAAAAAATTTCAACTGGAATTTTAGCCATTTTTTTATGTGAAATTGTAAACATGTGGCCACGGATTTTGAAAATTCTAGAGAGAATTTTAAAAGCTTCAAGAGAATTTCAACAATTTTGAGAGGGATTTGAAAAGTTTCAATGGGAATGGGAAGAATTGGGACAAAAATGGGAAAATTTTTAAGGGACTTTGAAAAAAATTTCAACTGGAATTTTAGCCATTTTTGACGTGAAATTGTAAACATGTGGACGTGGATTTTGAAAATTCTAGAGAGAATTTTAAAAGCTTCAAGAGAATTTCAACAATGTTGAGAGGGATTTGAAAAGTTTCAATGGGAATGGGAAGAATTGGGACAGAAATTGGAAAATTTTTAAGGGACTTTGAAAAAATTTCAACTGGAATTTTAGCAATTTTTTTATGTGAAATTGTAAACATGTGGACATGGATTTTGAAAATTCTAGAGAGAATTTTAAAAGCTTCAAGAGAATTTCAACAATTTTGAGAGGGATTGAAAAGTTTCAATGGGAATGGGAAGAATTGGGACAAAATTGGAAAATTTTGAAGGGACTTTGAAAGCATTTCAACTGGAATTTTAGCCATTTTTTGACGTGAAATTGTAAACATGTGGCCATGGATTTTGAAAAATTCTAGAGAGAATTTTAAAAGCTTCAACAGGAATTTCTACAATGTTGAGAGGGATTTGAAAAGTTTCAATGGGAATGGGAAGAATTGGGACAAAAATTGGAAAATTTTTAAGGGACTTTGAAAAAATTTCAACTGGAATTTTAGCCATTTTTTGACGTGAAATTGTAAACATGTGGCCATGGATTTTGAAAATTCTAGAGAGAATTTTAAAAGCTTCAACAGAATTTCAACAATTTTGAGAGGGATTTGAAAAGTTTCAATGGGAATGGGAAGAATTGGGACAAAAATTGGAAAATTTTTAAGGGACTTTGAAAAAATTCCAACTGGAATTTTAGCAATTTTTTGACGTGAAATTGTAAACATGTGGACATGGATTTTGAAAATTCTAGAGAGAATTTTAAAAGCTTCAACAGAATTTCAACAATTTTGAGAGGGATTTGAAAAGTTTCAATGGGAATGGGAAGAATTGGGGACAAAAATTGGAAAATTTTGAAGGGACTTTGAAAAAATTTCAACTGGAATTTTAGCCATTTTTTGACGTGAAATTGTAAACATGTGGCCATGGATTTTGAAAATTCTAGAGAGAATTTTAAAAGCTTCAACAGAATTTCAACAATTTTGAGAGGGATTTGAAAAGTTTCAATGGGAATGGGAAGAATTGGGACAAAAATTGGAAATTTTTAAGGGACTTTGGAAAAAATTTCAACTGAATTTTAGCCATTTTTTGACGTGAAATTGTAAACATGTTGAAGTGGATTTTGAAAATTCTAGAGAGAATTTTAAAAGCTTCAACAGAATTTCTACAATTTTGAGAGGGATTTGAAAAGTTTCAATGGGAATGGAAGAATTGGGACAGAAATTGGAAAATTTTTAAGGGACTTTGAAAAAATTTCAACTGGAATTTTAGCAATTTTTTGACGTGAAATTGTAAACATGTGGACATGAATTTTGAAAATTCTAGAGAGAATTTTAAAAGCTTCAACAGAATTTCAACAATTTGAGAGGGATTTGAAAAGTTTCAATGGGAATGGGAAGAATTGGGACAAAAATTGGAAAATTTTTAAGGGACTTTGAAAAAATTTCAACTGGAATTTAGCCATTTTTTGACGTGAAATTGTAAACATGTGGCCATGGATTTTGAAAATTCTAGAGAGAATTTTAAAAGCTTCAAGAGAATTTCAACAATTTTGAGAGGGATTTGAAAAGTTTCAATGGGAATGGGAAGAATTGGGACAGAAATTGGAAAATTTTTAAGGGACTTCGAAAAAATTCCAACTGGAATTTTAGCAATTTTTT
The DNA here is from genome assembly GCF_964273445.1 of Streptopelia decaocto. NCBI lineage: Eukaryota > Metazoa > Chordata > Aves > Columbiformes > Columbidae > Streptopelia > Streptopelia decaocto. The sequence continues at coordinate 1,307 of NW_028116571.1, read as the reverse complement.
GACGTGAAATTGTAAACATGTGGACATGGATTTTGAAAATTCTAGAGAGAATTTTAAAAGCTTCAACAGAATTTCAACAATGTTGAGAGGGATTTGAAAGTTTCAATGGGAATGGGAAGAATTGGGACAGAAATTGGAAAATTTTTAAGGGACTTTGAAAAAATTTCAACTGGAATTTTAGCAATTTTTTTATGTGAAATTGTAAACATGTGGACATGGATTTTGAAAATTCTAGAGAGAATTTTAAAAGCTTCAAGAGAATTTCAACAATTTTGAGAGGGATTTGAAAAGTTTCAATGGGAATGGGAAGAATTGGGACAAAAATTGGAAAATTTTGAAGGGACTTTGAAAACATTTCAACTGGAATTTTAGCCATTTTTTGACGTGAAATTGTAAACATGTGGCCATGGATTTTGAAAATTCTAGAGAGAATTTTAAAAGCTTCAACAGAATTTCTACAATGTTGAGAGGGATTTGAAAAGTTTCAATGGGAATGGGAAGAATTGGGACAAAAATTGGAAAATTTTTAAGGGACTTTGAAAAAATTTCAACTGGAATTTTAGCCATTTTTTGACGTGAAATTGTAAACATGTGGCCATGGATTTTGAAAATTCTAGAGAGAATTTTAAAAGCTTCAACAGAATTTCAACAATTTTGAGAGGGATTTGAAAAGTTTCAATGGGAATGGGAAGAATTGGGACAAAAATTGGAAAATTTTTAAGGGACTTTGAAAAAATTCCAACTGGAATTTTAGCAATTTTTTTACGTGAAATTGTAAACATGTGGCCATGGATTTTGAAAATTCTAGAGAGAATTTTAAAAGCTTCAACAGAATTTCTACAATTTTGAGAGGGATTTGAAAAGTTTCAATGGGAATGGGAAGAATTGGGACAAAAATTGGAAAATTTTTAAGGGACTTTGAAAAAATTTCAACTGGAATTTTAGCCATTTTTTGACGTGAAATTGTAAACATGTGGCCATGGATTTTGAAAATTCTAGAGAGAATTTTAAAAGCTTCAACAGAATTTCAACAATTTTGAGAGGGATTTGAAAAGTTTCAATGGGAATGGGAAGAATTGGGACAAAAATTGGAAAATTTTTAAGGGACTTTGAAAAAATTTCAACTGGAATTTTAGCCATTTTTTTATGTGAAATTGTAAACATGTGGACATGGATTTTGAAAATTCTAGAGAGAATTTTTAAAGCTTCAACAGAATTTCAACAATTTTGAGAGGGATTTGAAAATTTTCAATGGGAATGGGAAGAATTGGGACAAAAATTGGAAAATTTTTAAGGGACTTTGAAAA
>NW_028116572.1:0-67000 GCF_964273445.1 Streptopelia decaocto | reverse complement strand
GATTTGAAAAGTTTCAATGGGAATGGGAAGAATTGGGACGAAAATTGGAAAATTTTGAAGGGACTTTGCAAAAATTTCAACTGGAATTTTAGCAATTTTGACGTGAAATTGTAAACATGTTGAGGTGGATTCGAAAATTCTAGAGAGAATTTTAAAAGCTTCAACAGAATTTCAACAATGTTGAGAGAGATTTGAAAAGTTTCAATGGGAATGGGAAGAATTGGGACAAAAATTGGAAAATTTTGAAGGGACTTTGAAAAAATTTCAACTGGAATTTTAGCAATTTTGACGTGAAATTGTAAACATGAGGACATGGATTTTGAAAATTCTAGAGAGAATTTTAAAAGCTTCATCAGGATTTCAACAATGTTGAGAGGGATTTGAAAAGTTTCAATGGGAATGGGAAGAATTGGGACGAAAATTGGAAAATTTTTAAGGGATTTGAAAAAATTTCAACTGGAATTTTAGCAATGTTGACGTGAAATTGTAAACATGTTGAGGTGGATTTGGAAAATTCTAGAGAGAAGTTTCAAACTTTCAACAGAATTTCAACAATGTTGAGAGGGATTTGAAAAGTTTCAATGGGAATGGGAAGAATTGGGACGAAAATTGGAAAATTTGGAAGGGACTTTGAAAAAATTTCAACTGGAATTTTAGCAATTTTGACGTGAAATTGGAAACATGTGGACATGGATTTTGAAAATTCTAGAGAGAATTTTAAAAGCTTCAACAGAATTTCAACAATTGTGAGAGGGATTTGAAAAGTTTCAATGGGAATGGGAAGAATTGGGACGAAAATTGGAAAATTTTTAAGGGACTTTGAAAAAATTTCAACTGGAATTTTAGCAATTTTGACGTGAAATTGTAAACATGTTGAAGTGGAATTTGAAAGATCTAGAGAGAATTTTAAAAGCTTCAACAGAATTTCAACCGTTTTGAGAGGGATTTGAAAAGTTTCAATGGGAATGGGAAGAATTGGGACGAAAATTGGAAAATTTTGAAGGGACTTTGAAAAAATTTCAACTGGAATTTTAGCAATTTTGACGTGAAATTGTAAACATGTGGACATGGATTTTGAAAATTCTAGAGAGAATTTTAAAAGCTTCAACAGGATTTCAACAATGGTGAGAGGGATTTGAAAATTTTCAATGGGAATGGGAAGAATTGGGACGAAAATTGGAAAATATTGGAGGGACTTTGAAAAAATTTCAACTGGAATTTTAGCAATTTTGACGTGAAATTGTAAACATGTTGAGGTGGATTTGGAAAATTCTAGAGAGACTTGTAAAAGCTTCAACAGGATTTCAACAATGTTGAGAGGGATTTGAAAAGTTTCAATGGGAATGTGAAGAATTGGGACGAAAATTGTAAAATTTTGAAGGGACTTGAAAAAATTTCAACTGGAATTTTAGCAATTTTGACGTGAAATTGTAAACATGTGGATATGGATTTTGAAAATTCTAGAGAGAATTTTAAAAGCTTCAACAGGATTTTAACAATGTTGAGAGGGATTTGAAAAGTTTCAATGGGAATGGGAAGAATTGGGACAAAAATTGGAAAATTTTGAAGGGACTTTGAAAAAATTTCAACTGGAATTTTAGCAATTTTGACGTGAAATTGTAAACATGTGGACATGGATTTTGAAAATTCTAGAGAGAATTTTAAAAGCTTCAACAGAATTTCAACAATGGTGAGAGGGATTTGAAAAGTTTCAATGGGAATGGGAAGAATTGGGACGAAAATTGGAAAATTTTTAAGGGACTTTGAAAAAATTTCAACTGGAATTTTAGCAATTTTGACGTGAAATTGTAAACATGTGGACATGGATTTTGAAAATTCTAGAGAGAAGTTTCAAACTTTCAACAGGATTTCAACAATTTTGAGAGGGATTTGAAAAGTTTCAATGGGAATGGGAAGAATTGGGACGAAAATTGTAAAATTTTGAAGGGACTTTGAAAAAATTTCAACTGGAATTTTAGCAATTTTGACGTGAAATTGTAAACATGTGGACATGGATTTTGAAAATTCTAGAGAGAAGTTTCAAACTTTCAACAGGATTTCAACAATTTTGAGAGGGATTTGAAAAGTTTCAATGGGAATGGGAAGAATTGGGACGAAAATTGGAAAATTTTTAAGGGACTTTGAAAAAATTTCAACTGGAATTTTAGCAATTTTGACGTGAAATTGTAAACATGTGGACATGGATTTTGAAAATTCTAGAGAGAATTTTAAAAGCTTCAACAGGATTTCAACAATGGTGAGAGGGATTTGAAAAGTTTCAATGGGAATGGGAAGAATTGGGACGAAAATTGGAAAATTTTGAAGGGACTTTGAAAAAATTTCAACTGGAATTTTAGCAATTTTGACGTGAAATTGTAAACATGTGGACATGGATATGGAAAATTCTAGAGAGAATTTTAAAACTTTCAACAGGATTTCAACAATTTTGAGAGGGATTTGAAAAGTTTCAATGGGAATGGGAAGAATTGGGACGAAAATTGTAAAATTTTGAAGGGACTTTGAAAAAATTTCAACTGGAATTTTAGCAATTTTGACGTGAAATTGTAAACATGTGGACATGGATTTTGAAAATTCTAGAGAGAATTTTAAAAGCTTCAACAGGATTTCAACAATGTTGAGAGGGATTTGAAAAGTTTCAATGGGAAAGGGAAGAATTGGGACGAAAATTGGAAAATTTTGAAGGGACTTTGAAAAAATTTCAACTGGAATTTTAGCAATTTTGACGTGAAATTGTAAACATGTGGACATGGATTTTGAAAATTCTAGAGAGAATTTTAAAAGCTTCAACAGAATTTCAACAATGTTGAGAGGGATTTGAAAAGTTTCAATGGGAATGGGAAGAATTGGGACGAAAATTGGAAAATTTTGAAGGGACTTTGAAAAAATTTCAACTGGAATTTTAGCAATGTTGACATGAAATTGTAAACATGTTGAGGTGGATTTGGAAAATTCTAGAGAGAAGTTTCAAAATTTCAACAGAATTTCAACAATGTTGAGAGGGATTTGAAAAGTTTCAATGGGAATGGGAAGAATTGGGACGAAAATTGGAAAATTTTGAAGGGACTTTGAAAAAATTCAACTGGAATTTTAGCAATTTTGACGTGAAATTGTAAACATGTGGACATGGATTTTGAAAATTCTAGAGAGAATTTTAAAAGCTTCAACAGGGTTTCAACCATTTTCAGAGGGATTTGAAAAGTTTCAATGGGAATGGGAAGAATTGGGACGAAAATTGTAAAATTTTTAAGGGACTTTGAAAAAATTTCAACTGGAATTTTAGCAATTTTGACGTGAAATTGTAAACATGTTGACGTGGATTTTGAAAATTCTAGAGAGAATTTTAAAAGCTTCAACAGTATTTCAACAATGTTAAGAGGGATTTGAAAAGTTTCAATGGGAATGTGAAGAATTGGGATGAAAATTGGAAAATTTTGAAGGGACTTTGAAAAAATTTCAACTGGAATTTTAGCAATTTTGACATGAAATTGTAAACATGTTGACGTGGATTTTGAAAATTCTAGAGAGAATTTTAAAACCTTCAACAGAATTTCAACAATTGTGAGAGGGATTTGAAAAGTTTCAATGGGAATGGGAAGAATTGGGACGAAAATTGTAAAATTTTGAAGGGACTTTGAAAAAATTTCAACTGGAATTTTAGCAATTTTGACGTGAAATTGGAAACATGTTGAGGTGGATATGGAAAATTCTAGAGAGAATTTTAAAAGCTTCAACAGGATTTCAACAATGTTGAGAGGGATTTGAAAAGTTTCAATGGGAATGGGAAGAATTGAGAGGAAAATTGGAAAATTTTGAAGGGACTTTGAAAAAATTTCAACTGGAATTTTAGCAATTTTGACGTGAAATTGTAAACATGTGGACATGGATTTTGAAAATTCTAGAGAGAAGTTTCAAACTTTAAACAGGATTTCAACAGTTTTGAGAGGGATTTGAAAAGTTTCAATGGGAATGGGAAGAATTGGGACGAAAATTGGAAAATTTTGAAGGGACTTTGCAAAAATTTCAACTGGAATTTTAGCAATTTTGACGTGAAATTGTAAACATGTTGAGGTGGATTCGAAAATTCTAGAGAGAATTTTAAAAGCTTCAACAGAATTTCAACAATGTTGAGAGGGATTTGAAAAGTTTCAATGGGAATGGGAAGAATTGGGACGAAAATTGGAAAATTTTTAAGGGATTTGAAAAAATTTCAACTGGAATTTTAGCAATTTTGACGTGAAATTGTAAACATGAGGACATGGATTTTGAAAATTCTAGAGAGAATTTTAAAAGCTTCATCAGGATTTCAACAATGTTGAGAGGGATTTGAAAAGTTTCAATGGGAATGGGAAGAATTGGGACGAAAATTGGAAAATTTTGAAGGGACTTTGAAAAAATTTCAACTGGAATTTTAGCAATTTTGACGTGAAATTGGAAACATGTGGACATGGATTTTGAAAATTCTAGAGAGAATTTTAAAAGCTTCAACAGAATTTCAACAATTGTGAGAGGGATTTGAAAAGTTTCAATGGGAATGGGAAGAATTGGGACGAAAATTGGAAAATTTTTAAGGGACTTTGAAAAAATTTCAACTGGAATTTTAGCAATTTTGACGTGAAATTGTAAACATGTTGAAGTGGAATTTGAAAGATCTAGAGAGAATTTTAAAAGCTTCAACAGAATTTCAACCGTTTTGAGAGGGATTTGAAAAGTTTCAATGGGAATGGGAAGAATTGGGACGAAAATTGGAAAATTTTGAAGGGACTTTGAAAAAATTTCAACTGGAATTTTAGCAATTTTGACGTGAAATTGTAAACATGTGGACATGGATTTTGAAAATTCTAGAGAGAATTTTAAAAGCTTCAACAGGATTTCAACAATGGTGAGAGGGATTTAGAAAATTTTCAATGGGAATGGGAAGAATTGGGATGAAAATTGGAAAATATTGGAGGGACTTTGAAAAAATTTCAACTGGAATTTTAGCAATTTTGACGTGAAATTGTAAACATGTTGAGGTGGATTTGGAAAATTCTAGAGAGACTTGTAAAAGCTTCAACAGGATTTCAACAATGTTGAGAGGGATTTGAAAAGTTTCAATGGGAATGTGAAGAATTGGGACGAAAATTGTAAAATTTTGAAGGGACTTTGAAAAAATTTCAACTGGAATTTTAGCAATTTTGACGTGAAATTGTAAACATGTGGACATGGATTTTGAAAATTCTAGAGAGAATTTTAAAAGCTTCAACAGGATTTTAACAATGTTGAGAGGGATTTGAAAAGTTTCAATGGGAATGGGAAGAATTGGGACAAAAATTGGAAAATTTTGAAGGGACTTTGAAAAAATTTCAACTGGAATTTTAGCAATTTTGACGTGAAATTGTAAACATGTGGACATGGATTTTGAAAATTCTAGAGAGAATTTTAAAAGCTTCAACAGAATTTCAACAATGGTGAGAGGGATTTGAAAAGTTTCAATGGGAATGGGAAGAATTGGGACGAAAATTGGAAAATTTTTAAGGGACTTTGAAAAAATTTCAACTGGAATTTTAGCAATTTTGACGTGAAATTGTAAACATGTGGACATGGATTTTGAAAATTCTAGAGAGAAGTTTCAAACTTTCAACAGGATTTCAACAATTTTGAGAGGGATTTGAAAAGTTTCAATGGGAATGGGAAGAATTGGGACGAAAATTGTAAAATTTTGAAGGGACTTTGAAAAAATTTCAACTGGAATTTTAGCAATTTTGACGTGAAATTGTAAACATGTGGACATGGATTTTGAAAATTCTAGAGAGAAGTTTCAAACTTTCAACAGGATTTCAACAATTTTGAGAGGGATTTGAAAAGTTTCAATGGGAATGGGAAGAATTGGGACGAAAATTGGAAAATTTTTAAGGGACTTTGAAAAAATTTCAACTGGAATTTTAGCAATTTTGACGTGAAATTGTAAACATGTGGACATGGATTTTGAAAATTCTAGAGAGAATTTTAAAAGCTTCAACAGGATTTCAACAATGGTGAGAGGGATTTGAAAAGTTTCAATGGGAATGGGAAGAATTGGGACGAAAATTGGAAAATTTTGAAGGGACTTTGAAAAAATTTCAACTGGAATTTTAGCAATTTTGACGTGAAATTGTAAACATGTGGACATGGATATGGAAAATTCTAGAGAGAATTTTAAAACTTTCAACAGGATTTCAACAATTTTGAGAGGGATTTGAAAAGTTTCAATGGGAATGGGAAGAATTGGGACGAAAATTGTAAAATTTTGAAGGGACTTTGAAAAAATTTCAACTGGAATTTTAGCAATTTTGACGTGAAATTGTAAACATGTGGACATGGATTTTGAAAATTCTAGAGAGAATTTTAAAAGCTTCAACAGGATTTCAACAATGTTGAGAGGGATTTGAAAAGTTTCAATGGGAAAGGGAAGAATTGGGACGAAAATTGGAAAATTTTGAAGGGACTTTGAAAAAATTTCAACTGGAATTTTAGCAATTTTGACGTGAAATTGTAAACATGTGGACATGGATTTTGAAAATTCTAGAGAGAATTTTAAAAGCTTCAACAGAATTTCAACAATGTTGAGAGGGATTTGAAAAGTTTCAATGGGAATGGGAAGAATTGGGACAAAAATTGGAAAATTTTGAAGGGACTTTGAAAAAATTTCAACTGGAATTTTAGCAATGTTGACATGAAATTGTAAACATGTTGAGGTGGATTTGGAAAATTCTAGAGAGAAGTTTCAAAATTTCAACAGAATTTCAACAATGTTGAGAGGGATTTGAAAAGTTTCAATGGGAATGGGAAGAATTGGGACGAAAATTGGAAAATTTTGAAGGGACTTTGAAAAAATTTCAACTGGAATTTTAGCAATTTTGACGTGAAATTGTAAACATGTGGACATGGATTTTGAAAATTCTAGAGAGAATTTTAAAAGCTTCAACAGGGTTTCAACCATTTTGAGAGGGATTTGAAAAGTTTCAATGGGAATGGGAAGAATTGGGACGAAAATTGTAAAATTTTGAAGGGACTTTGAAAAAATTTCAACTGGAATTTTAGCAATTTTGACGTGAAATTGTAAACATGTGGACATGGATTTTGAAAATTCTAGAGAGAATTTTAAAAGCTTCAACAGTATTTCAAGAATGTTGAGAGGGATTTGAAAAGTTTCAATGGGAATGTGAAGAATTGGGATGAAAATTGGAAAATTTTGAAGGGACTTTGAAAAAATTTCAACTGGAATTTTAGCAATTTTGACATGAAATTGTAAACATGTTGACGTGGATTTTGAAAATTCTAGAGAGAATTTTAAAACCTTAACAGAATTTCAACAATTGTGAGAGGGATTTGAAAAGTTTCAATGGGAATGGGAAGAATTGGGACGAAAATTGTAAAATTTTGAAGGGACTTTGAAAAAATTTCAACTGGAATTTTAGCAATTTTGATGTGAAATTGGAAACATGTTGAGGTGGATATGGAAAATTCTAGAGAGAATTTTAAAAGCTTCAACAGAATTTCAACAATGGTGAGAGGGATTTGAAAAGTTTCAATGGGAAAGGGAAGAATTGGGACGAAAATTGTAAAATTTTTAAGGGATTTGAAAAAATTTCAACTGGAATTTTAGCAATTTTGACGTGAAATTGTAAACATGTCGACATGGATTTTGAAAATTCTAGAGAGAATTTTAAAAGCTTCAACAGAATTTCAACAATGGTGAGAGGGATTTGAAAAGTTTCAATGGGAATGGGAAGAATTGGGACGAAAATTGGAAAATTTTTAAGGGATTTGCAAAAATTTCAACTGGAATTTTAGCAATTTTGACGTGAAATTGTAAACATGTTGAGGTGGATTCGAAAATTCTAGAGAGAATTTTAAAGCTTCAACAGAATTTCAACAATGGTGAGAGGGATTTGAAAAGTTTCAATGGGAATGGGAAGAATTGGGACGAAAATTGGAAAATTTTGAAGGGACTTTGCAAAAATTTCAACTGGAATTTTAGCAATTTTGACGTGAAATTGTAAACATGTGGACATGGATTTTGAAAATTCTAGAGAGAATTTTAAAAGCTTCATAAGGGTTTCAACCGTTTTGGGAGGGATTTGAAAAGTTTCAATGGGAATGGGAAGAATTGGGACGAAAATTGTAAAATTTTTAAGGGACTTTGAAAAAATTTCAACTGGAATTTTAGCAATTTTGACATGAAATTGTAAACATGTGGACATGGATTTGGAAAATTCTAGAGAGAATTTTAAAACCTTCAACAGTATTTCAACAATTGTGAGAGGGATTTGAAAAGTTTCAATGGGAATGGGAAGAATTGGGACGAAAATTGTAAAATTTTGAAGGGACTTTGAAAAAATTTCAACTGGAATTTTAGCAATTTTGACGTGAAATTGTAAACATGTGGACATGGATTTTGAAAATTCTAGAGAGAATTTTAAAAGCTTCAACAGAATTTCAACAATGTTGAGAGGGATTTGAAAAGTTTCAATGGGAATGGGAAGAATTGTGACGAAAATTGGAAAATTTTTAAGGGATTTGAAAAAATTTCAACTGGAATTTTAGCAATGTTGACATGAAATTGTAAACATGTTGAGGTGGATTTGGAAAATTCTAGAGAGAAGTTTCAAACTTTCAACAGAATTTCAACAATGTTGATAGGGATTTGAAAAGTTTCAATGGGAATGGGAAGAATTGGGATGAAAATTGGAAAATTTTGAAGGGACTTTGAAAAAATTTCAACTGGAATTTTAGCAATTTTGACGTGAAATTGTAAACATGTGGACATGGATTTGGAAAATTCTAGAGAGAATTTTAAAAGCTTCAACAGAATTTCAACAATGTTGAGAGGGATTTGAAAAGTTTCAATGGGAATGGGAAGAATTGGGACGAAAATTGGAAAATTTTTAAGGGATTTGAAAAAATTTCAACTGGAATTTTAGCAATTTTGACCTGAAATTCTAAACATGAGGACATGGATTTTGAAAATTCTAGAGAGAAGTTTCAAACTTTCAACAGGATTTCAACAATTTTGAGAGGGATTTGAAAAGTTTCAATGGGAATGTGAAGAATTTGGATGAAAATTGGAAAATTTTTAAGGGACTTTGAAAAAATTTCAACTGGAATTTTAGCAATTTTGACATGAAATTGTAAACATGTTGACGTGGATTTTGAAAATTCTAGAGAGAATTTTAAAACCTTCAACAGAATTTCAACAATTGTGAGAGGGATTTGAAAAGTTTCAATGGGAATGGGAAGAATTGGGACGAAAATTGTAAAATTTTGAAGGGACTTTGAAAAAATTTCAACTGGAATTTTAGCAATTTTGACATGAAATTGTAAACATGTGGACATGGATTTTGAAAATTCTAGAGAGAATTTTAAAAGCTTCAACAGGATTTCAACAATGTTGAGAGGGATTTGAAAAGTTTCAATGGGAATGGGAAGAATTGAGAGGAAAATTGGAAAATTTTGAAGGGACTTTGAAAAAATTTCAACTGGAATTTTAGCAATTTTGACGTGAAATTGTAAACATGTGGACATGGATTTTGAAAATTCTAGAGAGAATTTTAAAAGCTTCAACAGAATTTCAACAATGGTGAGAGGGATTTGAAAAGTTTCAATGGGAATGGGAAGAATTGGGATGAAAATTGGAAAATATTGGAGGGACTTTGAAAAAATTTCAACTGGAATTTTAGCAATTTTGACGTGAAATTGTAAACATGTTGAGGTGGATTTGGAAAATTCTAGAGAGACTTGTAAAAGCTTCAAAAGGATTTCAACAATGTTGAGAGGGATTTGAAAAGTTTCAATGGGAATGTGAAGAATTGGGACGAAAATTGGAAAATTTTGAAGGGACTTCGAAAAAATTTCAACTGGAATTTTAGCAATTTTGACATGAAAATGTAAACATGTTGACGTGGATTTTGAAAATTCTAGAGAGAATTTTAAAACCTTAACAGAATTTCAACAATTGTGAGAGGGATTTGAAAAGTTTCAATGGGAATGGGAAGAATTGGGACGAAAATTGTAAAATTTTGAAGGGACTTTGAAAAAATTTCAACTGGAATTTTAGCAATTTTGACGTGAAATTGTAAACATGTGGACATGGATTTTGAAAATTCTAGAGAGAATTTTAAAAGCTTCAACAGGATTTTAACAATGTTGAGAGGGATTTGAAAAGTTTCAATGGGAAAGGGAAGAATTGGGACAAAAATTGGAAAATTTTGAAGGGACTTTGAAAAAATTTCAACTGGAATTTTAGCAATTTTGACGTGAAATTGTAAACATGTGGACATGGATTTTGAAAATTCTAGAGAGAATTTTAAAAGCTTCAACAGAATTTCAACAATGGTGAGAGGGATTTGAAAGGTTTCAATGGGAATGGGAAGAATTGGGACGAAAATTGGAAAATTTTGAAGGGACTTTGAAAAAATTTCAACTGGAATTTTAGCAATTTTGACGTGAAATTGTAAACATGTGGACATGGATTTTGAAAATTCTAGAGAGAAGTTTCAAACTTTCAACAGGATTTCAACAGTTTTGAGAGGGATTTGAAAAGTTTCAATGGGAATGGGAAGAACTGGGACGAAAATTGGAAAATTTTGAAGGGACTTTGCAAAAATTTCAACTGGAATTTTAGCAATTTTGACGTGAAATTGTAAACATGTTGAGGTGGATTCGAAAATTCTAGAGAGAATTTTAAAACCTTCAACAGAATTTCAACAATGTTGAGAGAGATTTGAAAAGTTTCAATGGGAATGGGAAGAATTGGGACGAAAATTGGAAAATTTTGAAGGGACTTGGAAAAAATTTCAACTGGAATTTTAGCAACTATGACCTGAAATTGTAAACATGAGGACATGGATTTTGAAAATTCTAGAGAGAATTTTAAAAGCTTCAACAGAATTTCAACAATGGTGAGAGGGATTTGAAAAGTTTCAATGGGAATGGGAAGAATTGGGACGAAAATTGTAAAATTTTGAAGGGACTTTGAAAAAATTTCAACTGGAATTTTAGCAATTTTGACGTGAAATTGTAAACATGTGGACATGGATTTTGAAAATTCTAGAGAGAATTTTAAAAGCTTCAACAGAATTTCAACAATTGTGAGAGGGATTTGAAAAGTTTCAATGGGAATGGGAAGAATTGGGACGAAAATTGGAAAATTTTTAAGGGACTTTGAAAAAATTTCAACTGGAATTTTAGCAATTTTGACGTGTAATTGTAAACATGTTGAAGTGGAATTTGAAAGATCTAGAGAGAATTTTAAAAGCTTCAACAGAATTTCAACCGTTTTGAGAGGGATTTGAAAAGTTTCAATGGGAATGGGAAGAATTGGGACGAAAATTGGAAAATTTTGAAGGGACTTTGAAAAAATTTCAACTGGAATTTTAGCAATTTTGACGTGAAATTGTAAACATGTGGACATGGATTTTGAAAATTCTAGAGAGAATTTTAAAAGCTTCAACAGAATTTCAACAATGGTGAGAGGGATTTGAAAATTTTCAATGGGAATGGGAAGAATTGGGATGAAAATTGGAAAATATTGGAGGGACTTTGAAAAAATTTCAACTGGAATTTTAGCAATTTTGACGTGAAATTGTAAACATGTTGAGGTGGATTTGGAAAATTCTAGAGAGACTTGTAAAAGCTTCAACAGGATTTCAACAATGTTGAGAGGGATTTGAAAAGTTTCAATGGGAATGTGAAGAATTGGGACGAAAATTGTAAAATTTTGAAGGGACTTTGAAAAAATTTCAACTGGAATTTTAGCAATTTTGACGTGAAATTGTAAACATGTCGACATGGATTTTGAAAATTCTAGAGAGAATTTTAAAAGCTTCAACAGGATTTTAACAATGTTGAGAGGGATTTGAAAAGTTTCAATGGGAATGGGAAGAATTGGGACAAAAATTGGAAAATTTTGAAGGGACTTTGAAAAAATTTCAACTGGAATTTTAGCAATTTTGACGTGAAATTGTAAACATGTGGACATGGATTTTGAAAATTCTAGAGAGAATTTTAAAAGCTTCAACAGAATTTCAACAATGGTGAGAGGGATTTGAAAAGTTTCAATGGGAATGGGAAGAATTGGGACGAAAATTGTAAAATTTTGAAGGGACTTTGAAAAAATTTCAACTGGAATTTTAGCAATTTTGACGTGAAATTGTAAACATGTGGACATGGATTTTGAAAATTCTAGAGAGAAGTTTCAAACTTTCAACAGGATTTCAACAATTTTGAGAGGGATTTGAAAAGTTTCAATGGGAATGGGAAGAATTGGGACGAAAATTGGAAAATTTTTAAGGGACTTTGCAAAAATTTCAACTGGAATTTTAGCAATTTTGACGTGAAATTGTAAACATGAGGACATGGATTTTGAAAATTCTAGAGAGAATTTTAAAAGCTTCAACAGGATTTCAACAATGGTGAGAGGGATTTGAAAAGTTTCAATGGGAATGGGAAGAATTGGGACGAAAATTGGAAAATTTTGAAGGGACTTTGAAAAAATTTCAACTGGAATTTTAGCAATTTTGACGTGAAATTGTAAACATGTGGACATGGATATGGAAAATTCTAGAGAGAATTTTAAAACTTTCAACAGGATTTCAACAATTTTGAGAGGGATTTGAAAAGTTTCAATGGGAATGGGAAGAATTGGGACGAAAATTGTAAAATTTTGAAGGGACTTTGAAAAAATTTCAACTGGAATTTTAGCAATTTTGACATGAAATTGTAAACATGTGGACATGGATTTTGAAAATTCTAGAGAGAATTTTAAAAGCTTCAACAGGATTTCAACAATGTTGAGAGGGATTTGAAAAGTTTCAATGGGAATGGGAAGAATTGGGACAAAAATTGTAAAATTTTGAAGGGACTTTGAAAAAATTTCAACTGGAATTTTAGCAATTTTGACGTGAAATTGTAAACATGTGGACATGGATTTTGAAAATTCTAGAGAGAATTTTAAAAGCTTCAACAGAATTTCAACAATGTTGAGAGGGATTTGAAAAGTTTCAATGGGAATGGGAAGAATTGGGACGAAAATTGGAAAATTTTTAAGGGATTTGAAAAAATTTCAACTGGAATTTTAGCAATGTTGACATGAAATTGTAAACATGTTGAGGTGGATTTGGAAAATTCTAGAGAGAAGTTTCAAAATTTCAACAGAATTTCAACAATGTTGAGAGGGATTTGAAAAGTTTCAATGGGAATGGGAAGAATTGGGACGAAAATTGTAAAATTTTTAAGGGACTTTGAAAAAATTTCAACTGGAATTTTAGCAATTTTGACGTGAAATTGTAAACATGTGGACATGGATTTTGAAAATTCTAGAGAGAATTTTAAAAGCTTCAACAGGGTTTCAACCATTTTGAGAGGGATTTGAAAAGTTTCAATGGGAATGGGAAGAATTGGGACGGAAATTGGAAAATTTTGAAGGGACTTTGAAAAAATTTCAACTGGAATTTTAGCAATTTTGACGTGAAATTGTAAACATGTGGACATGGATTTTGAAAATTCTAGAGAGAAGTTTCAAACTTTCAACAGGATTTCAACAATTTTGAGAGGGATTTGAAAAGTTTCAATGGGAATGGGAAGAATTGGGACGAAAATTGGAAAATTTTTAAGGGACTTTGCAAAAATTTCAACTGGAATTTTAGCAATTTTGACGTGAAATTGTAAACATGTGGACATGGATTTTGAAAATTCTAGAGAGAAGTTTCAAACTTTCAACAGGATTTCAACAATTTTGAGAGGGATTTGAAAAGTTTCAATGGGAATGGGAAGAATTGGGACGAAAATTGGAAAACTTTTAAGGGACTTTGAAAAAATTTCAACTGGAATTTTAGCAATTTTGACGTGAAATTGTAAACATGAGGACATGGATTTTGAAAATTCTAGAGAGAATTTTAAAAGCTTCAACAGGATTTCAACAATGGTGAGAGGGATTTGAAAAGTTTCAATGGGAATGGGAAGAATTGGGACGAAAATTGGAAAATTTTGAAGGGACTTTGCAAAAATTTCAACTGGAATTTTAGCAATTTTGACGTGAAATTGTAAACATGTGGACATGGATATGGAAAATTCTAGAGAGAATTTTAAAACTTTCAACAGGATTTCAACAATTTTGAGAGGGATTTGAAAAGTTTCAATGGGAATGGGAAGAATTGGGACGAAAATTGTAAAATTTTTAAGGGACTTTGAAATAATTTCAACTGGAATTTTAGCAATTTTGACGTGAAATTGTAAACATGTGGACATGGATTTTGAAAATTCTAGAGAGAATTTTAAAAGCTTCAACAGGATTTCAACAATGTTGAGAGGGATTTGAAAAGTTTCAATGGGAAAGGGAAGAATTGGGACGAAAATTGTAAAATTTTGAAGGGACTTTGAAAAAATTTCAACTGGAATTTTAGCAATTTTGACGTGAAATTGTAAACATGTGGACATGGATTTTGAAAATTCTAGAGAGAATTTTAAAAGCTTCAACAGAATTTCAACAATGTTGAGAGGGATTTGAAAAGTTTCAATGGGAATGGGAAGAATTGGGACGAAAATTGGAAAATTTTGAAGGGACTTTGAAAAAATTTCAACTGGAATTTTAGCAATGTTGACATGAAATTGTAAACATGTTGAGGTGGATTTGGAAAATTCTAGAGAGAAGTTTCAAAATTTCAACAGAATTTCAACAATTGTGAGAGGGATTTGAAAAGTTTCAATGGGAATGGGAAGAATTGGGACGAAAATTGTAAAATTTTGAAGGGACTTTGAAATAATTTCAACTGGAATTTTAGCAATTTTGACGTGAAATTGTAAACATGTTGAAGTGGATTTTGAAAATTCTAGAGAGAATTTTAAAAGCTTCAACAGAATTTCAACAATGTTGAGAGGGATTTGAAAAGTTTCAATGGGAATGGGAAGAATTGGGACGAAAATTGTAAAATTTTTAAGGGACTTTGAAATAATTTCAACTGGAATTTTAGCAATTTTGACGTGAAATTGTAAACATGTGGACATGGATTTTGAAAATTCTAGAGAGAATTTTAAAAGCTTCAACAGTATTTCAAGAATGTTGAGAGGGATTTGAAAAGTTTCAATGGGAATGTGAAGAATTGGGATGAAAATTGGAAAATTTTGAAGGGACTTTGAAAAAATTTCAACTGGAATTTTAGCAATTTTGACATGAAAATGTAAACATGTTGACGTGGATTTTGAAAATTCTAGAGAGAATTTTAAAACCTTAACAGAATTTCAACAATTGTGAGAGGGATTTGAAAAGTTTCAATGGGAATGGGAAGAATTGGGACGAAAATTGTAAAATTTTGAAGGGACTTTGAAAAAATTTCAACTGGAATTTTAGCAATTTTGATGTGAAATTGGAAACATGTTGAGGTGGATATGGAAAATTCTAGAGAGAATTTTAAAAGCTTCAACAGAATTTCAACAATGGTGAGAGGGATTTGAAAAGTTTCAATGGGAAAGGGAAGAATTGGGACGAAAATTGTAAAATTTTTAAGGGATTTGAAAAAATTTCAACTGGAATTTTAGCAATTTTGACGTGAAATTGTAAACATGTCGACATGGATTTTGAAAATTCTAGAGAGAATTTTAAAAGCTTCAACAGAATTTCAACAATGGTGAGAGGGATTTGAAAAGTTTCAATGGGAATGGGAAGAATTGGGACGAAAATTGGAAAATTTTTAAGGGATTTGCAAAAATTTCAACTGGAATTTTAGCAATTTTGACGTGAAATTGTAAACATGTGGACATGGATATGGAAAATTCTAGAGAGAATTTTAAAACTTTCAACAGGATTTCAACAATTTTGAGAGGGATTTGAAAAGTTTCAATGGGAATGGGAAGAATTGGGACGAAAATTGTAAAATTTTGAAGGGACTTTGAAAAAATTTCAACTGGAATTTTAGCAATTTTGACGTGAAATTGTAAACATGTGGACATGGATTTTGAAAATTCTAGAGAGAATTTTAAAAGCTTCAACAGGATTTCAACAATGTTGAGAGGGATTTGAAAAGTTTCAATGGGAATGGGAAGAATTGGGACGAAAATTGTAAAATTTTTAAGGGACTTTGAAAAAATTTCAACTGGAATTTTAGCAATTTTGACGTGAAATTGTAAACATGTGGACATGGATTTTGAAAATTCTAGAGAGAATTTTAAAAGCTTCAACAGGGTTTCAACCATTTTGAGAGGGATTTGAAAAGTTTCAATGGGAATGGGAAGAATTGGGACGGAAATTGGAAAATTTTGAAGGGACTTTGAAAAAATTTCAACTGGAATTTTAGCAATTTTGACGTGAAATTGTAAACATGTGGACATGGATTTTGAAAATTCTAGAGAGAAGTTTCAAACTTTCAACAGGATTTCAACAATTTTGAGAGGGATTTGAAAAGTTTCAATGGGAATGGGAAGAATTGGGACGAAAATTGGAAAATTTTTAAGGGACTTTGCAAAAATTTCAACTGGAATTTTAGCAATTTTGACGTGAAATTGTAAACATGTGGACATGGATTTTGAAAATTCTAGAGAGAAGTTTCAAACTTTCAACAGGATTTCAACAATGTTGAGAGGGATTTGAAAAGTTTCAATGGGAATGGGAAGAATTGGGACGAAAATTGGAAAATTTTTAAGGGACTTTGCAAAAATTTCAACTGGAATTTTAGCAATTTTGACGTGAAATTGTAAACATGAGGACATGGATTTTGAAAATTCTAGAGAGAATTTTAAAAGCTTCAACAGGATTTCAACAATGGTGAGAGGGATTTGAAAAGTTTCAATGGGAATGGGAAGAATTGGGACGAAAATTGGAAAATTTTGAAGGGACTTTGCAAAAATTTCAACTGGAATTTTAGCAATTTTGACGTGAAATTGTAAACATGTGGACATGGATATGGAAAATTCTAGAGAGAATTTTAAAACTTTCAACAGGATTTCAACAATTTTGAGAGGGATTTGAAAAGTTTCAATGGGAATGGGAAGAATTGGGACGAAAATTGTAAAATTTTTAAGGGACTTTGAAATAATTTCAACTGGAATTTTAGCAATTTTGACGTGAAATTGTAAACATGTGGACATGGATTTTGAAAATTCTAGAGAGAATTTTAAAAGCTTCAACAGGATTTCAACAATGTTGAGAGGGATTTGAAAAGTTTCAATGGGAAAGGGAAGAATTGGGACGAAAATTGGAAAATTTTGAAGGGACTTTGAAAAAATTTCAACTGGAATTTTAGCAATTTTGACGTGAAATTGTAAACATGTGGACATGGATTTTGAAAATTCTAGAGAGAATTTTAAAAGCTTCAACAGAATTTCAACAATGTTGAGAGGGATTTGAAAAGTTTCAATGGGAATGGGAAGAATTGGGACAAAAATTGGAAAATTTTGAAGGGACTTTGAAAAAATTTCAACTGGAATTTTAGCAATGTTGACATGAAATTGTAAACATGTTGAGGTGGATTTGGAAAATTCTAGAGAGAAGTTTCAAAATTTCAACAGAATTTCAACAATGTTGAGAGGGATTTGAAAAGTTTCAATGGGAATGGGAAGAATTGGGACGAAAATTGGAAAATTTTGAAGGGACTTTGAAATAATTTCAACTGGAATTTTAGCAATTTTGACGTGAAATTGTAAACATGTTGAAGTGGATTTGGAAAATTCTAGAGAGAATTTTAAAAGCTTCAACAGGGTTTCAACCATTTTGAGAGGGATTTGAAAAGTTTCAATGGGAATGGGAAGAATTGGGACGAAAATTGTAAAATTTTTAAGGGACTTTGAAATAATTTCAACTGGAATTTTAGCAATTTTGACGTGAAATTGTAAACATGTGGACATGGATTTTGAAAATTCTAGAGAGAATTTTAAAAGCTTCAACAGGATTTCAACAATGTTGAGAGGGATTTGAAAAGTTTCAATGGGAATGTGAAGAATTGGGATGAAAATTGGAAAATTTTGAAGGGACTTTGAAAAAATTTCAACTGGAATTTTAGCAATTTTGACATGAAAATGTAAACATGTTGACGTGGATTTTGAAAATTCTAGAGAGAATTTTAAAACCTTAACAGAATTTCAACAATTGTGAGAGGGATTTGAAAAGTTTCAATGGGAATGGGAAGAACTGGGACGAAAATTGTAAAATTTTGAAGGGACTTTGAAAAAATTTCAACTGGAATTTTAGCAATTTTGATGTGAAATTGGAAACATGTTGAGGTGGATATGGAAAATTCTAGAGAGAATTTTAAAAGCTTCAACAGAATTTCAACAATGGTGAGAGGGATTTGAAAAGTTTCAATGGGAAAGGGAAGAATTGGGACGAAAATTGTAAAATTTTTAAGGGATTTGAAAAAATTTCAACTGGAATTTTAGCAATTTTGACGTGAAATTGTAAACATGTCGACATGGATTTTGAAAATTCTAGAGAGAATTTTAAAAGCTTCAACAGAATTTCAACAATGGTGAGAGGGATTTGAAAAGTTTCAATGGGAATGGGAAGAATTGGGACGAAAATTGGAAAATTTTTAAGGGATTTGCAAAAATTTCAACTGGAATTTTAGCAATTTTGACGTGAAATTGTAAACATGTTGAGGTGGATTCGAAAATTCTAGAGAGAATTTTAAAAGCTTCAACAGAATTTCAACAATGGTGAGAGGGATTTGAAAAGTTTCAATGGGAATGGGAAGAATTGGGACGAAAATTGGAAAATTTTGAAGGGACTTTGAAAAAATTTCAACTGGAATTTTAGCAATTTTGACGTGAAATTGTAAACATGTGGACATGGATTTTGAAAATTCTAGAGAGAATTTTAAAAGCTTCATAAGGGTTTCAACCGTTTTGGGAGGGATTTGAAAAGTTTCAATGGGAATGGGAAGAATTGGGACGAAAATTGTAAAATTTTTAAGGGACTTTGAAAAAATTTCAACTGGAATTTTAGCAATTTTGACATGAAATTGTAAACATGTGGACATGGATTTGGAAAATTCTAGAGAGAATTTTAAAACCTTCAACAGTATTTCAACAATTGTGAGAGGGATTTGAAAAGTTTCAATGGGAATGGGAAGAATTGGGACGAAAATTGTAAAATTTTGAAGGGACTTTGAAAAAATTTCAACTGGATTTTTAGCAATTTTGACGTGAAATTGTAAACATGTGGACATGGATTTTGAAAATTCTAGAGAGAATTTTAAAAGCTTCAACAGAATTTCAACAATGTTGAGAGGGATTTGAAAAGTTTCAATGGGAATGGGAAGAATTGGGACGAAAATTGGAAAATTTTTAAGGGATTTGAAAAAATTTCAACTGGAATTTTAGCAATTTTGACCTGAAATTGTAAACATGAGGACATGGATTTTGAAAATTCTAGAGAGAAGTTTCAAACTTTCAACAGGATTTCAACAATTTTGAGAGGGATTTGAAAAGTTTCAATGGGAATGTGAAGAATTTGGATGAAAATTGGAAAATTTTTAAGGGACTTTGAAAAAATTTCAACTGGAATTTTAGCAATTTTGACATGAAATTGCAAACATGTTGACGTGGATTTTGAAAATTCTAGAGAGAATTTTAAAACCTTCAACAGAATTTCAACAATTGTGAGAGGGATTTGAAAAGTTTCAATGGGAATGGGAAGAATTGGGACGAAAATTGTAAAATTTTGAAGGGACTTTGAAAAAATTTCAACTGGAATTTTAGCAATTTTGACATGAAATTGTAAACATGTGGACATGGATTTTGAAAATTCTAGAGAGAATTTTAAAAGCTTCAACAGGATTTCAACAATGTTGAGAGGGATTTGAAAAGTTTCAATGGGAATGGGAAGAATTGAGAGGAAAATTGGAAAATTTTGAAGGGACTTTGAAAAAATTTCAACTGGAATTTTAGCAATTTTGACGTGAAATTGTAAACATGTGGACATGGATTTTGAAAATTCTAGAGAGAATTTTAAAAGCTTCAACAGAATTTCAACAATGGTGAGAGGGATTTGAAAAGTTTCAATGGGAATGGGAAGAATTGGGATGAAAATTGGAAAATATTGGAGGGACTTTGAAAAAATTTCAACTGGAATTTTAGCAATTTTGACGTGAAATTGTAAACATGTTGAGGTGGATTTGGAAAATTCTAGAGAGACTTGTAAAAGCTTCAAAAGGATTTCAACAATGTTGAGAGGGATTTCAAAAGTTTCAATGGGAATGTGAAGAATTGGGACGAAAATTGTAAAATTTTGAAGGGACTTTGAAAAAATTTCAACTGGAATTTTAGCAATTTTGACATGAAATTGTAAACATGTGGACATGGATTTGGAAAATTCTAGAGAGAATTTTAAAAGCTTCAACAGAATTTCAACAATGGTGAGAGGGATTTGAAAAGTTTCAATGGGAAAGGGAAGAATTGGGACGAAAATTGTAAAATTTTGAAGGGACTTTGAAAAAATTTCAACTGGAATTTTAGCAATTTTGACGTGAAATTGTAAACATGTGGACATGGATTTTGAAAATTCTAGAGAGAATTTTAAAACCTTCAACAGTATTTCAACAATTGTGAGAGGGATTTGAAAAGTTTCAATGGGAATGGGAAGAATTGGGACGAAAATTGGAAAATTTTTAAGGGATTTGAAAAAATTTCAACTGGAATTTTAGCAATGTTGACGTGAAATTGTAAACATGTTGAGGTGGACTTGGAAAATTCTAGAGAGAATTTTAAAACTTTCAACAGAATTTCAACAATGTTGAGAGGGATTTGAAAAGTTTCAATGGGAATGTGAAGAATTGGGACGAAAATTGGAAAATTTTGAAGGGACTTTGAAAAAATTTCAACTGGAATTTTAGCAATTTTGACGTGAAATTGTAAACATGTGGACATGGATTTTGAAAATTCTAGAGAGAAGTTTCAAACTTTCAACAGGATTTCAACAGTTTTGAGAGGGATTTGAAAAGTTTCAATGGGAATGGGAAGAACTGGGATGAAAATTGTAAAATTTTGAAGGGACTTTGCAAAAATTTCAACTGGAATTTTAGCAATTTTGACGTGAAATTGTAAACATGTTGAGGTGGATTCGAAAATTCTAGAGAGAATTTTAAAACCTTCAACAGAATTTCAACAATGTTGAGAGAGATTTGAAAAGTTTCAATGGGAATGGGAAGAATTGGGACGAAAATTGGAAAATTTTGAAGGGACTTTGAAAAAATTTCAACTGGAATTTTAGCAATTTTGACCTGAAATTGTAAACATGAGGACATGGATTTTGAAAATTCTAGAGAGAATTTTAAAAGCTTCAACAGAATTTCAACAATGGTGAGAGGGATTTGAAAAGTTTCAATGGGAATGGGAAGAATTGGGACGAAAATTGTAAAATTTTGAAGGGACTTTGAAAAAATTTCAACTGGAATTTTAGCAATTTTGACGTGAAATTGTAAACATGTGGACATGGATTTTGAAAATTCTAGAGAGAATTTTAAAAGCTTCAACAGAATTTCAACAATGTTGAGAGGGATTTGAAAAGTTTCAATGGGAAAGGGAAGAATTGGGACGAAAATTGTAAAATTTTGAAGGGATTTGAAAAAATTTCAACTGGAATTTTAGCAATTTTGACGTGAAATTGTAAACATGTGGACATGGATTTTGAAAATTCTAGAGAGAATTTTAAAACCTTCAACAGTATTTCAACAATTGTGAGAGGGATTTGAAAAGTTTCAATGGGAATGGGAAGAATTGGGACGAAAATTGGAAAATTTTGAAGGGACTTTGAAAAAATTTCAACTGGAATTTTAGCAATTTTGACGTGAAATTGTAAACATGTGGACATGGATTTGGAAAATTCTAGAGAGAATTTTAAAAGCTTCAACAGAATTTCAACAATGTTGAGAGGGATTTGAAAAGTTTCAATGGGAATGGGAAGAATTGGGACGAAAATTGGAAAATTTTTAAGGGATTTGAAAAAATTTCAACTGGAATTTTAGCAATGTTGACGTGAAATTGTAAACATGTTGAGGTGGACTTGGAAAATTCTAGAGAGAAGTTTCAAACTTTCAACAGAATTTCAACAATGTTGAGAGGGATTTGAAAAGTTTCAATGGGAATGGGAAGAATTGGGACGAAAATTGGAAAATTTTGAAGGGACTTTGAAAAAATTTCAACTGGAATTTTAGCAATTTTGACGTGAAATTGGAAACATGTGGACATGGATTTTGAAAATTCTAGAGAGAATTTTAAAAGCTTCAACAGAATTTCAACAATTGTGAGAGGGATTTGAAAAGTTTCAATGGGAATGGGAAGAATTGGGACGAAAATTGGAAAATTTTTAAGGGATTTGAAAAAATTTCAACTGGAATTTTAGCAATTTTGACGTGAAATTGTAAACATGTTGAGGTGGATTTGGAAAATTCTAGAGAGAAGTTTCAAACTTTCAACAGTATTTCAACAATTTTGAGAGGGATTTGAAAAGTTTCAATGGGAATGTGAAGAATTGGGATAAAAATTGGAAAATTTTTAAGGGACTTTGAAAAAAATTCAACTGGAATTTTAGCAATTTTGACGTGAAATTGTAAACATGTTGAGGTGGATTTGGAAAATTCTAGAGAGAAGTTTCAAACTTTCAACAGTATTTCAACAATGTTGAGAGGGATTTGAAAAGTTTTCAATGGGAAAGGGAAGAATTGGACGAAAATTGTAAAATTTTGAAGGGATTTGAAAAAATTTCAACTGGAATTTTAGCAATTTTGACGTGAAATTGTAAACATGTGGACATGGATTTTGAAAATTCTAGAGAGAATTTAAAACCTTCAACAGTATTTCAACAATTGTGAGAGGGATTTGAAAAGTTTCAATGGGAATGGGAAGAATTGGGACGAAAATTGGAAAATTTTTAAGGGATTTGAAAAAATTTCAACTGGAATTTTAGCAATGTTGACGTGAAATTGTAAACATGTTGAGGTGGACTTGGAAAATTCTAGAGAGAAGTTTCAAACTTTCAACAGAATTTCAACAATGTTGAGAGGGATTTGAAAAGTTTCAATGGGAATGTGAAGAATTGGGACGAAAATTGGAAAATTTTGAAGGGACTTTGAAAAAATTTCAACTGGAATTTTAGCAATTTTGACGTGAAATTGTAAACATGTGGACATGGATTTTGAAAATTCTAGAGAGAAGTTTCAAACTTTCAACAGGATTTCAACAGTTTTGAGAGGGATTTGAAAAGTTTCAATGGGAATGGGAAGAACTGGGACGAAAATTGGAAAATTTTGAAGGGACTTTGCAAAAATTTCAACTGGAATTTTAGCAATTTTGACGTGAAATTGTAAACATGTTGAGGTGGATTCGAAAATTCTAGAGAGAATTTTAAAACCTTCAACAGAATTTCAACAATGTTGAGAGAGATTTGAAAAGTTTCAATGGGAATGGGAAGAATTGGGACGAAAATTGGAAAATTTTGAAGGGACTTTGAAAAAATTTCAACTGGAATTTTAGCAATTTTGACCTGAAATTGTAAACATGAGGACATGGATTTTGAAAATTCTAGAGAGAATTTTAAAAGCTTCAACAGAATTTCAACAATGGTGAGAGGGATTTGAAAAGTTTCAATGGGAATGGGAAGAATTGGGACGAAAATTGTAAAATTTTGAAGGGACTTTGAAAAAATTTCAACTGGAATTTTAGCAATTTTGACGTGAAATTGTAAACATGTGGACATGGATTTTGAAAATTCTAGAGAGAATTTTAAAAGCTTCAACAGAATTTCAACAATGTTGAGAGGGATTTGAAAAGTTTCAATGGGAAAGGGAAGAATTGGGACGAAAATTGTAAAATTTTGAAGGGATTTGAAAAAATTTCAACTGGAATTTTAGCAATTTTGACGTGAAATTGTAAACATGTGGACATGGATTTTGAAAATTCTAGAGAGAATTTTAAAACCTTCAACAGTATTTCAACAATTGTGTGAGGGATTTGAAAAGTTTCAATGGGAATGGGAAGAACTGGGGCGAAAATTGGAAAATTTTGAAGGGACTTTGCAAAAATTTCAACTGGAATTTTAGCAATTTTGACGTGAAATTGTAAACATGTTGAGGTGGATTCGAAAATTCTAGAGAGAATTTTAAAAGCTTCAACAGAATTTCAACAATGTTGAGAGAGATTTGAAAAGTTTCAATGGGAATGGGAAGAATTGGGACGAAAATTGGAAAATTTTGAAGGGACTTTGAAAAAATTTCAACTGGAATTTTAGCAATTTTGACCTGAAATTGTAAACATGAGGACATGGATTTTGAAAATTCTAGAGAGAATTTTAAAAGCTTCAACAGAATTTCAACAATGGTGAGAGGGATTTGAAAAGTTTCAATGGGAATGGGAAGAATTGGGACGAAAATTGTAAAATTTTGAAGGGACTTTGAAAAAATTTCAACTGGAATTTTAGCAATTTTGACGTGAAATTGTAAACATGTGGACATGGATTTTGAAAATTCTAGAGAGAATTTTAAAAGCTTCAACAGAATTTCAACAATGTTGAGAGGGATTTGAAAAGTTTCAATGGGAAAGGGAAGAATTGGGACGAAAATTGTAAAATTTTGAAGGGATTTGAAAAAATTTCAACTGGAATTTTAGCAATTTTGACGTGAAATTGTAAACATGTGGACATGGATTTTGAAAATTCTAGAGAGAATTTTAAAACCTTCAACAGTATTTCAACAATTGTGAGAGGGATTTGAAAAGTTTCAATGGGAATGGGAAGAATTGGGACGAAAATTGTAAAATTTTGAAGGGACTTTGAAAAAATTTCAACTGGAATTTTAGCAATTTTGACGTGAAATTGTAAACATGTGGACATGGATTTGGAAAATTCTAGAGAGAATTTTAAAAGCTTCAACAGAATTTCAACAATGTTGAGAGGGATTTGAAAAGTTTCAATGGGAATGGGAAGAATTGGGACGAAAATTGGAAAATTTTTAAGGGATTTGAAAAAATTTCAACTGGAATTTTAGCAATGTTGACGTGAAATTGTAAACATGTTGAGGTGGACTTGGAAAATTCTAGAGAGAAGTTTCAAACTTTCAACAGAATTTCAACAATGTTGAGAGGGATTTGAAAAGTTTCAATGGGAATGTGAAGAATTGGGACGAAAATTGGAAAATTTTGAAGGGACTTTGAAAAAATTTCAACTGGAATTTTAGCAATTTTGACGTGAAATTGTAAACATGTGGACATGGATTTTGAAAATTCTAGAGAGAATTTTAAAAGCTTCAACAGAATTTCAACAATGGTGAGAGGGATTTGAAAGGTTTCAATGGGAATGGGAAGAATTGGGACGAAAATTGGAAAATTTTGAAGGGACTTTGAAAAAATTTCAACTGGAATTTTAGCAATTTTGACGTGAAATTGTAAACATGTGGACATGGATTTTGAAAATTCTAGAGAGAATTTTAAAAGCTTCAACAGGGTTTCAACCATTTTGAGAGGGATTTGAAAAGTTTCAATGGGAATGGGAAGAACTGGGACGAAAATTGGAAAATTTTGAAGGGACTTTGCAAAAATTTCAACTGGAATTTTAGCAATTTTGACGTGAAATTGTAAACATGTTGAGGTGGATTCGAAAATTCTAGAGAGAATTTTAAAACCTTCAACAGAATTTCAACAATGTTGAGAGAGATTTGAAAAGTTTCAATGGGAATGGGAAGAATTGGGACGAAAATTGGAAAATTTTGAAGGGACTTTGAAAAAATTTCAACTGGAATTTTAGCAATTTTGACCTGAAATTGTAAACATGAGGACATGGATTTTGAAAATTCTAGAGAGAATTTTAAAAGCTTCAACAGAATTTCAACAATGGTGAGAGGGATTTGAAAAGTTTCAATGGGAATGGGAAGAATTGGGACGAAAATTGTAAAATTTTGAAGGGACTTTGAAAAAATTTCAACTGGAATTTTAGCAATTTTGACGTGAAATTGTAAACATGTGGACATGGATTTTGAAAATTCTAGAGAGAATTTTAAAAGCTTCAACAGAATTTCAACAATGTTGAGAGGGATTTGAAAAGTTTCAATGGGAATGGGAAGAATTGGGACGAAAATTGTAAAATTTTGAAGGGATTTGAAAAAATTTCAACTGGAATTTTAGCAATTTTGACGTGAAATTGTAAACATGTGGACATGGATTTTGAAAATTCTAGAGAGAATTTTAAAACCTTCAACAGTATTTCAACAATTGTGAGAGGGATTTGAAAAGTTTCAATGGGAATGGGAAGAACTGGGGCGAAAATTGGAAAATTTTGAAGGGACTTTGCAAAAATTTCAACTGGAATTTTAGCAATTTTGACGTGAAATTGTAAACATGTTGAGGTGGATTCGAAAATTCTAGAGAGAATTTTAAAAGCTTCAACAGAATTTCAACAATGTTGAGAGAGATTTGAAAAGTTTCAATGGGAATGGGAAGAATTGGGACGAAAATTGGAAAATTTTGAAGGGACTTTGAAAAAATTTCAACTGGAATTTTAGCAATTTTGACCTGAAATTGTAAACATGAGGACATGGATTTTGAAAATTCTAGAGAGAATTTTAAAAGCTTCAACAGAATTTCAACAATGGTGAGAGGGATTTGAAAAGTTTCAATGGGAATGGGAAGAATTGGGACGAAAATTGTAAAATTTTGAAGGGACTTTGAAAAAATTTCAACTGGAATTTTAGCAATTTTGACGTGAAATTGTAAACATGTGGACATGGATTTTGAAAATTCTAGAGAGAATTTTAAAAGCTTCAACAGAATTTCAACAATGTTGAGAGGGATTTGAAAAGTTTCAATGGGAAAGGGAAGAATTGGGACGAAAATTGTAAAATTTTGAAGGGATTTGAAAAAATTTCAACTGGAATTTTAGCAATTTTGACGTGAAATTGTAAACATGTGGACATGGATTTTGAAAATTCTAGAGAGAATTTTAAAACCTTCAACAGTATTTCAACAATTGTGAGAGGGATTTGAAAAGTTTCAATGGGAATGGGAAGAATTGGGACGAAAATTGTAAAATTTTGAAGGGACTTTGAAAAAATTTCAACTGGAATTTTAGCAATTTTGACGTGAAATTGTAAACATGTGGACATGGATTTGGAAAATTCTAGAGAGAATTTTAAAAGCTTCAACAGAATTTCAACAATGTTGAGAGGGATTTGAAAAGTTTCAATGGGAAAGGGAAGAATTGGGACGAAAATTGGAAAATTTTTAAGGGATATGGAAAAAATTTCAACTGGAATTTTAGCAATGTTGACGTGAAATTGTAAACATGTTGAGGTGGACTTGGAAAATTCTAGAGAGAAGTTTCAAACTTTCAACAGAATTTCAACAATGTTGAGAGGGATTTGAAAAGTTTCAATGGGAATGGGAAGAATTGGGACGAAAATTGGAAAATTTTGAAGGGACTTTGAAAAAATTTCAACTGGAATTTTAGCAATTTTGACGTGAAATTGGAAACATGTGGACATGGATTTTGAAAATTCTAGAGAGAATTTTAAAAGCTTCAACAGAATTTCAACAATTGTGAGAGGGATTTGAAAAGTTTCAATGGGAATGGGAAGAATTGTGACGAAAATTGGAAAATTTTTAAGGGATTTGAAAAAATTTCAACTGGAATTTTAGCAATTTTGACGTGAAATTGTAAACATGTTGAGGTGGATTTGGAAAATTCTAGAGAGAAGTTTCAAACTTTCAACAGTATTTCAACAATTTTGAGAGGGATTTGAAAAGTTTCAATGGGAATGTGAAGAATTGGGATGAAAATTGGAAAATTTTTAAGGGACTTTGAAAAAAATTCAACTGGAATTTTAGCAATTTTGACGTGAAATTGTAAACATGTTGACGTGGATTTTGAAAATTCTAGAGAGAATTTTAAAACCTTCAACAGTATTTCAATAATTGTGAGAGGGATTTGAAAAGTTTCAATGGGAATGGGAAGAATTGGGACGAAAATTGTAAAATTTTGAAGGGACTTTGAAAAAATTTCAACTGAAATTTTAGCAATTTTGACATGAAATTGTAAACATGTGGACATGGATTTTGAAAATTCTAGAGAGAATTTTAAAAGCTTCAACAGGATTTCAACAATGTTGAGAGGGATTTGAAAAGTTTCAATGGGAATGGGAAGAATTGAGAGGAAAATTGGAAAATTTTGAAGGGACTTTGAAAAAATTTCAACTGGAATTTTAGCAATTTTGACGTGAAATTGTAAACATGTGGACATGGATTTTGAAAATTCTAGAGAGAATTTTAAAAGCTTCAACAGAATTTCAACAATGGTGAGAGGGATTTGAAAAGTTTCAATGGGAATGGGAAGAATTGGGATGAAAATTGGAAAATATTGGAGGGACTTTGAAAAAATTTCAACTGGAATTTTAGCAATTTTGACGTGAAATTGTAAACATGTTGAGGTGGATTTGGAAAATTCTAGAGAGACTTGTAAAAGCTTCAACAGGATTTCAACAATGTTGAGAGGGATTTGAAAAGTTTCAATGGGAATGTGAAGAATTGGGACGAAAATTGGAAAATTTTGAAGGGACTTTGAAAAAATTTCAACTGGAATTTTAGCAATTTTGACGTGAAACTGTAAACATGTGGACATGGATTTGGAAAATTCTAGAGAGAATTTTAAAAGCTTCAACAGAATTTCAACAATGTTGAGAGGGATTTGAAAAGTTTCAATGGGAATGGGAAGAATTGGGACGAAAATTGTAAAATTTTTAAGGGACTTTGAAAAAATTTCAACTGGAATTTTAGCAATTTTGACGTGAAATTGTAAACATGTGGACATGGATTTTGAAAATTCTAGAGAGAATTTTAAAAGCTTCAACAGGATTTTAACAATGTTGAGAGGGATTTGAAAAGTTTCAATGGGAATGGGAAGAATTGGGACAAAAATTGGAAAATTTTGAAGGGACTTTGCAAAAATTTCAACTGGAATTTTAGCAATTTTGATGTGAAATTGTAAACATGTGGACATGGATTTTGAAAATTCTAGAGAGAATTTTAAAACCTTCAACAGGATTTCAACAATGTTGAGAGGGATTTGAAAAGTTTCAATGGGAAAGGGAAGAATTGGGACGAAAATTGTAAAATTTTTAAGGGACTTTGCAAAATTTTCAACTGGAATTTTAGCAATTTTGACGTGAAATTGTAAACATGTGGACATGGATTTTGAAAATTCTAGAGAGAAGTTTCAAACTTTCAACAGGATTTCAACAGTTTTGAGAGGGATTTGAAAAGTTTCAATGGGAATGGGAAGAATTGGGACGAAAATTGTAAAATTTTGAAGGGACTTTGAAAAAATTTCAACTGGAATTTTAGCAATTTTGACGTGAAATTGTAAACATGTTGAGGTGGATTCGAAAATTCTAGAGAGAATTTTAAAAGCTTCAACAGAATTTCAACAATGTTGAGAGAGATTTGAAAAGTTTCAATGGGAATGGGAAGAATTGGGACGAAAATTGGAAAATTTTGAAGGGACTTTGAAAAACTTTCAACTGGAATTTTAGCAATTTTGACGTGAAATTGTAAACATGAGGACATGGATTTTGAAAATTCTAGAGAGAATTTTAAAAGCTTCAACAGAATTTCAACAATGTTGAGAGGGATTTGAAAAGTTTCAATGGGAATGGGAAGAATTGGGACGAAAATTGTAAAATTTTTAAGGGACTTTGAAATAATTTCAACTGGAATTTTAGCAATTTTGACGTGAAATTGTAAACATGTGGACATGGATTTTGAAAATTCTAGAGAGAATTTTAAAAGCTTCAACAGGATTTCAACAATGTTGAGAGGGATTTGAAAAGTTTCAATGGGAAAGGGAAGAATTGGGACGAAAATTGGAAAATTTTGAAGGGATTTGAAAAAATTTCAACTGGAATTTTAGCAATTTTGACGTGAAATTGTAAACATGTGGACATGGATTTTGAAAATTCTAGAGAGAATTTTAAAAGCTTCAACAGAATTTCAACAATGTTGAGAGGGATTTGAAAAGTTTCAATGGGAATGGGAAGAATTGGGACGAAAATTGGAAAATTTTGAAGGGACTTTGAAAAAATTTCAACTGGAATTTTAGCAATTTTGACGTGAAATTGTAAACATGTGGACATGGATTTTGAAAATTCTAGAGAGAATTTTAAAAGCTTCAACAGAATTTCAACAATTGTGAGAGGTATTTGAAAAGTTTCAATGGGAATGGGAAGAATTGGGACGAAAATTGGAAAATTTTTAAGGGATTTGAAAAAATTTCAACTGGATTTTTAGCAATTTTGACGTGAAATTGGAAACATGTGGACATGGATTTTGAAAATTCTAGAGAGAAGTTTCAAACCTTCAACAGGATTTCAACAATTTTGAGAGGGATTTGAAAAGTTTCAATGGGAATGGGAAGAATTGGGACGAAAATTGGAAAATTTTGAAGGGACTTTGCAAAAATTTCAACTGGAATTTTAGCAATTTTGACGTGAAATTGTAAACATGTGGACATGGATATGGAAAATTCTAGAGAGAATTTTAAAACCTTCAACAGGATTTCCACAATTTTGAGAGGGATTTGAAAAGTTTCAATGGGAATGGGAAGAATTGGGACGAAAATTGTAAAAATTTTAAGGGACTTTGAAATAATTTCAACTGGAATTTTAGCAATTTTGACGTGAAATTGTAAACATGTGGACATGGATTTGGAAAATTCTAGAGAGAATTTTAAAAGCTTCAACAGGATTTCAACAATGTTGAGAGGGATTTGAAAAGTTTCAATGGGAAAGGGAAGAATTGGGACGAAAATTGGAAAATTTTGAAGGGACTTTGAAAAAATTTCAACTGGAATTTTAGCAATTTTGACGTGAAATTGTAAACATGTGGACATGGATTTTGAAAATTCTAGAGAGAATTTTAAAAGCTTCAACAGGATTTCAACAATGTTGAGAGGGATTTGAAAAGTTTCAATGGGAAAGGGAAGAATTGGGACGAAAATTGTAAAATTTTGAAGGGACTTTGAAAAAATTTCAACTGGAATTTTAGCAATTTTGACGTGAAATTGTAAACATGTGGACATGGATTTGGAAAATTCTAGAGAGAATTTTAAAAGCTTCAACAGGATTTCAACAATGGTGAGAGGGATTTGAAAAGTTTCAATGGGAAAGGGAAGAATTGGGACGAAAATTGTAAAATTTTTAAGGGACTTTGAAAAAATTTCAACTGGAATTTTAGCAATTTTGACATGAAATTGTAAACATGTGGACATGGATTTGGAAAATTCTAGAGAGAATTTTAAAACCTTCAACAGAATTTCAACAATTGTGAGAGGGATTTGAAAAGTTTCAATGGGAATGGGAAGAATTGGGATGAAAATTGGAAAATTTTGAAGGGACTTTGCAAAAATTTCAACTGGAATTTTAGCAATTTTGACGTGAAATAGGAAACATGTGGACATGGATTTTGAAAATTCTAGAGAGAATTTTAAAAGCTTCAACAGAATTTCAACAATGTTGAGAGGGATTTGAAAAGTTTCAATGGGAATGGGAAGAATTGGGACGAAAATTGGAAAATTTTTAAGGGATTTGAAAAAATTTCAACTGGAATTTTAGCAATTTTGACGTGAAATTGTAAACATGTTGAGGTGGATTTGGAAAATTCTAGAGAGACTTGTAAAAGCTTCAAAAGGATTTCAACAATGTTGAGAGGGATTTGAAAAGTTTCAATGGGAATGTGAAGAATTGGGACGAAAATTGGAAAATTTTGAAGGGACTTTGAAAAAATTTCAACTGGAATTTTAGCAATTTTGACATGAAATTGTAAACATGTGGACATGGAATTGGAAAATTCTAGAGAGAATTTTAAAAGCTTCAACAGAATTTCAACAATGGTGAGAGGGATTTGAAAAGTTTCAATGGGAATGGGAAGAATTGGGACGAAAATTGGAAAATTTTGAAGGGACTTTGAAAAAATTTCAACTGG
Organism: Streptopelia decaocto; assembly: GCF_964273445.1. NCBI lineage: Eukaryota > Metazoa > Chordata > Aves > Columbiformes > Columbidae > Streptopelia > Streptopelia decaocto. The sequence goes on along the minus strand of NW_028116572.1, from coordinate 35,020 downwards.
AATTTTAGCAATTTTGACGTGAAATTGGAAACATGTGGACATGGATTTTGAAAATTCTAGAGAGAATTTTAAAAGCTTCAACAGGATTTTAACAATGTTGAGAGGGATTTGAAAAGTTTCAATGGGAAAGGGAAGAATTGGGACAAAAATTGGAAAATTTTTAAGGGATTTGAAAAAATTTCAACTGGAATTTTAGCAATTTTGACGTGAAATTGTAAACATGTGGACATGGATTTTGAAAATTCTAGAGAGAATTTTAAAAGCTTCAACAGAATTTCAACAATGGTGAGAGGGATTTGAAAGGTTTCAATGGGAATGGGAAGAATTGGGACGAAAATTGGAAAATTTTGAAGGGACTTTGAAAAAATTTCAACTGGAATTTTAGCAATTTTGACGTGAAATTGTAAACATGTGGACATGGATTTTGAAAATTCTAGAGAGAAGTTTCAAACTTTCAACAGGATTTCAACAGTTTTGAGAGGGATTTGAAAAGTTTCAATGGGAATGGGAAGAACTGGGACGAAAATTGTAAAATTTTGAAGGGACTTTGCAAAAATTTCAACTGGAATTTTAGCAATTTTGACATGAAATTGTAAACATGTTGAGGTGGATTCGAAAATTCTAGAGAGAATTTTAAAACCTTCAACAGAATTTCAACAATGTTGAGAGAGATTTGAAAAGTTTCAATGGGAATGGGAAGAATTGGGACGAAAATTGGAAAATTTTGAAGGGACTTTGAAAAAATTTCAACTGGAATTTTAGCAATTTTGACCTGAAATTGTAAACATGAGGACATGGATTTTGAAAATTCTAGAGAGAATTTTAAAAGCTTCAACAGAATTTCAACAATGGTGAGAGGGATTTGAAAAGTTTCAATGGGAATGGGAAGAATTGGGACGAAAATTGTAAAATTTTGAAGGGACTTTGAAAAAATTTCAACTGGAATTTTAGCAATTTTGACGTGAAATTGTAAACATGTGGACATGGATTTTGAAAATTCTAGAGAGAATTTTAAAAGCTTCAACAGAATTTCAACAATGTTGAGAGGGATTTGAAAAGTTTCAATGTGAAAGGGAAGAATTGGGACGAAAATTGTAAAATTTTGAAGGGATTTGAAAAAATTTCAACTGGAATTTTAGCAATTTTGACGTGAAATTGTAAACATGTGGACATGGATTTTGAAAATTCTAGAGAGAATTTTAAAACCTTCAACAGTATTTCAACAATTGTGAGAGGGATTTGAAAAGTTTCAATGGGAATGGGAAGAATTGGGATGAAAATTGTAAAATTTTGAAGGGACTTTGAAAAAATTTCAACTGGATTTTTAGCAATTTTGACGTGAAATTGTAAACATGTGGACATGGATTTGGAAAATTCTAGAGAGAATTTTAAAAGCTTCAACAGAATTTCAACAATGTTGAGAGGGATTTGAAAAGTTTCAATGGGAATGGGAAGAATTGGGACGAAAATTGGAAAATTTTTAAGGGATTTGAAAAAATTTCAACTGGAATTTTAGCAATGTTGACGTGAAATTGTAAACATGTTGAGGTGGACTTGGAAAATTCTAGAGAGAAGTTTCAAACTTTCAACAGAATTTCAACAATGTTGAGAGGGATTTGAAAAGTTTCAATGGGAATGGGAAGAATTGGGACGAAAATTGGAAAATTTTGAAGGGACTTTGAAAAAATTTCAACTGGAATTTTAGCAATTTTGACGTGAAATTGGAAACATGTGGACATGGATTTTGAAAATTCTAGAGAGAATTTTAAAAGCTTCAACAGAATTTCAACAATGGTGAGAGGGATTTGAAAAGTTTCAATGGGAATGGGAAGAATTGGGACGAAAATTGGAAAATTTTGAAGGGACTTTGAAAAAATTTCAACTGGAATTTTAGCAATTTTGACGTGAAATTGGAAACATGTGGACATGGATTTTGAAAATTCTAGAGAGAATTTTAAAAGCTTCAACAGGATTTTAACAATGTTGAGAGGGATTTGAAAAGTTTCAATGGGAAAGGGAAGAATTGGGACAAAAATTGGAAAATTTTGAAGGGACTTTGAAAAAATTTCAACTGGAATTTTAGCAATTTTGACGTGAAATTGTAAACATGTGGACATGGATTTTGAAAATTCTAGAGAGAATTTTAAAAGCTTCAACAGAATTTCAACAATGGTGAGAGGGATTTGAAAGGTTTCAATGGGAATGGGAAGAATTGGGACGAAAATTGGAAAATTTTGAAGGGACTTTGAAAAAATTTCAACTGGAATTTTAGCAATTTTGACGTGAAATTGTAAACATGTGGACATGGATTTTGAAAATTCTAGAGAGAAGTTTCAAACTTTCAACAGGATTTCAACAGTTTTGAGAGGGATTTGAAAAGTTTCAATGGGAATGGGAAGAACTGGGACGAAAATTGTAAAATTTTGAAGGGACTTTGCAAAAATTTCAACTGGAATTTTAGCAATTTTGACATGAAATTGTAAACATGTTGAGGTGGATTCGAAAATTCTAGAGAGAATTTTAAAACCTTCAACAGAATTTCAACAATGTTGAGAGAGATTTGAAAAGTTTCAATGGGAATGGGAAGAATTGGGACGAAAATTGGAAAATTTTGAAGGGACTTTGAAAAAATTTCAACTGGAATTTTAGCAATTTTGACCTGAAATTGTAAACATGAGGACATGGATTTTGAAAATTCTAGAGAGAATTTTAAAAGCTTCAACAGGATTTCAACAATGGTGAGAGGGATTTGAAAAGTTTCAATGGGAATGGGAAGAATTGGGACGAAAATTGTAAAATTTTGAAGGGACTTTGAAAAAATTTCAACTGGAATTTTAGCAATTTTGACGTGAAATTGTAAACATGTGGACATGGATTTTGAAAATTCTAGAGAGAATTTTAAAAGCTTCAACAGAATTTCAACAATGTTGAGAGGGATTTGAAAAGTTTCAATGGGAAAGGGAAGAATTGGGACGAAAATTGTAAAATTTTGAAGGGATTTGAAAAAATTTCAACTGGAATTTTAGCAATTTTGACGTGAAATTGTAAACATGTGGACATGGATTTTGAAAATTCTAGAGAGAATTTTAAAACCTTCAACAGTATTTCAACAATTGTGAGAGGGATTTGAAAAGTTTCAATGGGAATGGGAAGAATTGGGACGAAAATTGTAAAATTTTGAAGGGACTTTGAAAAAATTTCAACTGGATTTTTAGCAATTTTGACGTGAAATTGTAAACATGTGGACATGGATTTGGAAAATTCTAGAGAGAATTTTAAAAGCTTCAACAGAATTTCAACAATGTTGAGAGGGATTTGAAAAGTTTCAATGGGAATGGGAAGAATTGGGACGAAAATTGGAAAATTTTTAAGGGATTTGAAAAAATTTCAACTGGAATTTTAGCAATGTTGACGTGAAATTGTAAACATGTTGAGGTGGACTTGGAAAATTCTAGAGAGAAGTTTCAAACTTTCAACAGAATTTCAACAATGTTGAGAGGGATTTGAAAAGTTTCAATGGGAATGGGAAGAATTGGGACGAAAATTGGAAAATTTTGAAGGGACTTTGAAAAAATTTCAACTGGAATTTTAGCAATTTTGACGTGAAATTGGAAACATGTGGACATGGATTTTGAAAATTCTAGAGAGAATTTTAAAAGCTTCAACAGAATTTCAACAATTGTGAGAGGGATTTGAAAAGTTTCAATGGGAATGGGAAGAATTGGGACGAAAATTGGAAAATTTTTAAGGGATTTGAAAAAATTTCAACTGGAATTTTAGCAATTTTGACGTGAAATTGTAAACATGTTGAGGTGGATTTTGAAAATTCTAGAGAGAAGTTTCAAACTTTCAACAGTATTTCAACAATTTTGAGAGGGATTTGAAAAGTTTCAATGGGAATGTGAAGAATTGGGATGAAAATTGGAAAATTTTTAAGGGACTTTGAAAAAAATTCAACTGGAATTTTAGCAATTTTGACGTGAAATTGTAAACATGTTGAGGTGGATTTGGAAAATTCTAGAGAGAAGTTTCAAACTTTAAACAGTATTTCAACAATGTTGAGAGGGATTTGAAAAGTTTCAATGGGAAAGGGAAGAATTGGGACGAAAATTGTAAAATTTTTAAGGGATTTGAAAAAATTTCAACTGGAATTTTAGCAATTTTGACGTGAAATTGTAAACATGTGGACATGGATTTTGAAAATTCTAGAGAGAATTTTAAAACCTTCAACAGTATTTCAACAATTGTGAGAGGGATTTGAAAAGTTTCAATGGGAATGGGAAGAATTGGGACGAAAATTGTAAAATTTTGAAGGGACTTTGAAAAAATTTCAACTGGAATTTTAGCAATTTTGACGTGAAATTGTAAACATGTGGACATGGATTTTGAAAATTCTAGAGAGAATTTTAAAACCTTCAACAGGATTTCAACAATGTTGAGAGGGATTTGAAAAGTTTCAATGGGAAAGGGAAGAATTGGGACGAAAATTGTAAAATTTTTAAGGGACTTTGCAAAATTTTCAACTGGAATTTTAGCAATTTTGACGTGAAATTGTAAACATGTGGACATGGATTTTGAAAATTCTAGAGAGATGTTTCAAACTTTCAACAGGATTTCAACAGTTTTGAGAGGGATTTGAAAAGTTTCAATGGGAATGGGAAGAATTGGGACGAAAATTGGAAAATTTTGAAGGGACTTTGAAAAAATTTCAACTGGAATTTTAGCAATTTTGACGTGAAATTGTAAACATGTTGAGGTGGATTCGAAAATTCTAGAGAGAATTTTAAAAGCTTCAACAGAATTTCAACAATGTTGAGAGAGATTTGAAAAGTTTCAATGGGAATGGGAAGAATTGGGACGAAAATTGGAAAATTTTGAAGGGACTTTGAAAAACTTTCAACTGGAATTTTAGCAATTTTGACGTGAAATTGTAAACATGAGGACATGGATTTTGAAAATTCTAGAGAGAATTTTAAAAGCTTCAACAGAATTTCAACAATGTTGAGAGGGATTTGAAAAGTTTCAATGGGAATGGGAAGAATTGGGACGAAAATTGTAAAATTTTTAAGGGACTTTGAAATAATTTCAACTGGAATTTTAGCAATTTTGACGTGAAATTGTAAACATGTGGACATGGATTTTGAAAATTCTAGAGAGAATTTTAAAAGCTTCAACAGGATTTCAACAATGTTGAGAGGGATTTGAAAAGTTTCAATGGGAAAGGGAAGAATTGGGACGAAAATTGGAAAATTTTGAAGGGATTTGAAAAAATTTCAACTGGAATTTTAGCAATTTTGACGTGAAATTGTAAACATGTGGACATGGATTTTGAAAATTCTAGAGAGAATTTTAAAAGCTTCAACAGAATTTCAACAATGTTGAGAGGGATTTGAAAAGTTTCAATGGGAATGGGAAGAATTGGGACGAAAATTGGAAAATTTTTAAGGGACTTTGAAAAAATTTCAACTGGAATTTTAGCAATTTTGACGTGAAATTGTAAACATGTGGACATGGATTTTGAAAATTCTAGAGAGAATTTTAAAAGCTTCAACAGAATTTCAACAATTGTGAGAGGTATTTGAAAAGTTTCAATGGGAATGGGAAGAATTGGGACGAAAATTGGAAAATTTTTAAGGGATTTGAAAAAATTTCAACTGGAATTTTAGCAATTTTGACGTGAAATTGGAAACATGTGGACATGGATTTTGAAAATTCTAGAGAGAAGTTTCAAACCTTCAACAGGATTTCAACAATTTTGAGAGGGATTTGAAAAGTTTCAATGGGAATGGGAAGAATTGGGACGAAAATTGTAAAATTTTGAAGGGACTTTGCAAAAATTTCAACTGGAATTTTAGCAATTTTGACGTGAAATTGTAAACATGTGGACATGGATATGGAAAATTCTAGAGAGAATTTTAAAACCTTCAACAGGATTTCCACAATTTTGAGAGGGATTTGAAAAGTTTCAATGGGAATGGGAAGAATTGGGACGAAAATTGTAAAAATTTTAAGGGACTTTGAAATAATTTCAACTGGAATTTTAGCAATTTTGACGTGAAATTGTAAACATGTGGACATGGATTTTGAAAATTCTAGAGAGAATTTTAAAAGCTTCAACAGGATTTCAACAATGTTGAGAGGGATTTGAAAAGTTTCAATGGGAAAGGGAAGAATTGGGACGAAAATTGGAAAATTTTGAAGGGACTTTGAAAAAATTTCAACTGGAATTTTAGCAATTTTGACGTGAAATTGTAAACATGTGGACATGGATTTTGAAAATTCTAGAGAGAATTTTAAAAGCTTCAACAGGATTTCAACAATGTTGAGAGGGATTTGAAAAGTTTCAATGGGAAAGGGAAGAATTGGGACGAAAATTGTAAAATTTTGAAGGGACTTTGAAAAAATTTCAACTGGAATTTTAGCAATTTTGACGTGAAATTGTAAACATGTGGACATGGATTTTGAAAATTCTAGAGAGAATTTTAAAAGCTTCAACAGGATTTCAACAATGGTGAGAGGGATTTGAAAAGTTTCAATGGGAAAGGGAAGAATTGGGACGAAAATTGTAAAATTTTTAAGGGACTTTGAAAAAATTTCAACTGGAATTTTAGCAATTTTGACATGAAATTGTAAACATGTGGACATGGATTTTGAAAATTCTAGAGAGAATTTTAAAACCTTCAACAGAATTTCAACAATTGTGAGAGGGATTTGAAAAGTTTCAATGGGAATGGGAAGAATTGGGATGAAAATTGGAAAATTTTGAAGGGACTTTGCAAAAATTTCAACTGGAATTTTAGCAATTTTGACGTGAAATAGGAAACATGTGGACATGGATTTTGAAAATTCTAGAGAGAATTTTAAAAGCTTCAACAGAATTTCAACAATGGTGAGAGGGATTTGAAAAGTTTCAATGGGAATGGGAAGAATTGGGACGAAAATTGGAAAATTTTTAAGGGATTTGAAAAAATTTCAACTGGAATTTTAGCAATTTTGACGTGAAATTGTAAACATGTTGAGGTGGATTTGGAAAATTCTAGAGAGACTTGTAAAAGCTTCAAAAGGATTTCAACAATGTTGAGAGGGATTTGAAAAGTTTCAATGGGAATGTGAAGAATTGGGACGAAAATTGGAAAATTTTGAAGGGACTTTGAAAAAATTTCAACTGGAATTTTAGCAATTTTGACATGAAATTGTAAACATGTTGACATGGATTTGGAAAATTCTAGAGAGAATTTTAAAAGCTTCAACAGAATTTCAACAATTGTGAGAGGGATTTGAAAAGTTTCAATGGGAATGGGAAGAATTGGGACGAAAATTGTAAAATTTTGAAGGGACTTTGAAAAAATTTCAACTGGAATTTTAGCAATTTTGACGTGAAATTGTAAACATGTGGACATGGATTTTGAAAATTCTAGAGAGAATTTTAAAAGCTTCAACAGGATTTTAACAATGTTGAGAGGGATTTGAAAAGTTTCAATGGGAAAGGGAAGAATTGGGACAAAAATTGGAAAATTTTGAAGGGACTTTGAAAAAATTTCAACTGGAATTTTAGCAATTTTGACGTGAAATTGTAAACATGTGGACATGGATTTTGAAAATTCTAGAGAGAATTTTAAAAGCTTCAACAGAATTTCAACAATGTTGAGAGGGATTTGAAAGGTTTCAATGGGAATGGGAAGAATTGGGACGAAAATTGGAAAATTTTGAAGGGACTTTGAAAAAATTTCAACTGGAATTTTAGCAATTTTGACGTGAAATTGTAAACATGTGGACATGGATTTTGAAAATTCTAGAGAGAAGTTTCAAACTTTCAACAGGATTTCAACAGTTTTGAGAGGGATTTGAAAAGTTTCAATGGGAATGGGAAGAACTGGGACGAAAATTGGAAAATTTTGAAGGGACTTTGCAAAAATTTCAACTGGAATTTTAGCAATTTTGACGTGAAATTGTAAACATGTTGAGGTGGATTCGAAAATTCTAGAGAGAATTTTAAAACCTTCAACAGAATTTCAACAATGTTGAGAGAGATTTGAAAAGTTTCAATGGGAATGGGAAAAATTGGGACGAAAATTGGAAAATTTTGAAGGGACTTTGAAAAAATTTCAACTGGAATTTTAGCAATTTTGACCTGAAATTGTAAACATGAGGACATGGATTTTGAAAATTCTAGAGAGAATTTTAAAAGCTTCAACAGAATTTCAACAATGGTGAGAGGGATTTGAAAAGTTTCAATGGGAATGGGAAGAATTGGGACGAAAATTGTAAAATTTTGAAGGGACTTTGAAAAAATTTCAACTGGAATTTTAGCAATTTTGACGTGAAATTGTAAACATGTGGACATGGATTTTGAAAATTCTAGAGAGAATTTTAAAAGCTTCAACAGAATTTCAACAATGTTGAGAGGGATTTGAAAAGTTTCAATGGGAAAGGGAAGAATTGGGACGAAAATTGTAAAATTTTGAAGGGATTTGAAAAAATTTCAACTGGAATTTTAGCAATTTTGACGTGAAATTGTAAACATGTGGACATGGATTTTGAAAATTCTAGAGAGAATTTTAAAACCTTCAACAGTATTTCAACAATGGTGAGAGGGATTTGAAAAGTTTCAATGGGAATGGGAAGAATTGGGACGAAAATTGTAAAATTTTGAAGGGACTTTGAAAAAATTTCAACTGGAATTTTAGCAATTTTGACGTGAAATTGTAAACATGTGGACATGGATTTGGAAAATTCTAGAGAGAATTTTAAAAGCTTCAACAGAATTTCAACAATGTTGAGAGGGATTTGAAAAGTTTCAATGGGAATGGGAAGAATTGGGACGAAAATTGGAAAATTTTTAAGGGATTTGAAAAAATTTCAACTGGAATTTTAGCAATGTTGACGTGAAATTGTAAACATGTTGAGGTGGACTTGGAAAATTCTAGAGAGAAGTTTCAAACTTTCAACAGAATTTCAACAATGTTGAGAGGGATTTGAAAAGTTTCAATGGGAATGGGAAGAATTGGGACGAAAATTGGAAAATTTTGAAGGGACTTTGAAAAAATTTCAACTGGAATTTTAGCAATTTTGACGTGAAATTGGAAACATGTGGACATGGATTTTGAAAATTCTAGAGAGAATTTTAAAAGCTTCAACAGAATTTCAACAATTGTGAGAGGGATTTGAAAAGTTTCAATGGGAATGGGAAGAATTGGGACGAAAATTGGAAAATTTTTAAGGGATTTGAAAAAATTTCAACTGGAATTTTAGCAATTTTGACGTGAAATTGTAAACATGTTGAGGTGGATTTGGAAAATTCTAGAGAGAAGTTTCAAACTTTCAACAGTATTTCAACAATTTTGAGAGGGATTTGAAAAGTTTCAATGGGAATGTGAAGAATTGGGATGAAAATTGGAAAATTTTTAAGGGACTTTGAAAAAAATTCAACTGGAATTTTAGCAATTTTGACGTGAAATTGTAAACATGTTGAGGTGGATTTGGAAAATTCTAGAGAGAAGTTTCAAACTTTCAACAGTATTTCAACAATGTTGAGAGGGATTTGAAAAGTTTCAATGGGAAAGGGAAGAATTGGGACGAAAATTGTAAAATTTTGAAGGGATTTGAAAAAATTTCAACTGGAATTTTAGCAATTTTGACGTGAAATTGTAAACATGTGGACATGGATTTTGAAAATTCTAGAGAGAATTTTAAAACCTTCAACAGTATTTCAACAATTGTGAGAGGGATTTGAAAAGTTTCAATGGGAATGGGAAGAATTGGGACGAAAATTGGAAAATTTTGAAGGGACTTTGAAAAAATTTCAACTGGAATTTTAGCAATGTTGACGTGAAATTGTAAACATGTTGAGGTGGACTTGGAAAATTCTAGAGAGAAGTTTCAAACTTTCAACAGAATTTCAACAATGTTGAGAGGGATTTGAAAAGTTTCAATGGGAATGTGAAGAATTGGGACGAAAATTGGAAAATTTTGAAGGGACTTTGAAAAAATTTCAACTGGAATTTTAGCAATTTTGACATGAAATTGTAAACATGTGGACATGGATTTGGAAAATTCTAGAGAGAATTTTAAAAGCTTCAACAGAATTTCAACAATGGTGAGAGGGATTTGAAAAGTTTCAATGGGAATGGGAAGAATTGGGACGAAAATTGTAAAATTTTGAAGGGACTTTGAAAAAATTTCAACTGGAATTTTAGCAATTTTGACGTGAAATTGTAAACATGTGGACATGGATTTTGAAAATTCTAGAGAGAATTTTAAAAGCTTCAACAGGATTTTAACAATGTTGAGAGGGATTTGAAAAGTTTCAATGGGAAAGGGAAGAATTGGGACAAAAATTGGAAAATTTTGAAGGGACTTTGAAAAAATTTCAACTGGAATTTTAGCAATTTTGACGTGAAATTGTAAACATGTGGACATGGATTTTGAAAATTCTAGAGAGAAGTTTCAAACTTTCAACAGGATTTCAACAGTTTTGAGAGGGATTTGAAAAGTTTCAATGGGAATGGGAAGAACTGGGACGAAAATTGGAAAATTTTGAAGGGACTTTGCAAAAATTTCAACTGGAATTTTAGCAATTTTGACGTGAAATTGTAAACATGTTGAGGTGGATTCGAAAATTCTAGAGAGAATTTTAAAACCTTCAACAGAATTTCAACAATGTTGAGAGAGATTTGAAAAGTTTCAATGGGAATGGGAAGAATTGGGACGAAAATTGGAAAATTTTGAAGGGACTTTGAAAAAATTTCAACTGGAATTTTAGCAATTTTGACCTGAAATTGTAAACATGAGGACATGGATTTTGAAAATTCTAGAGAGAATTTTAAAAGCTTCAACAGAATTTCAACAATGGTGAGAGGGATTTGAAAAGTTTCAATGGGAATGGGAAGAATTGGGACGAAAATTGTAAAATTTTGAAGGGACTTTGAAAAAATTTCAACTGGAATTTTAGCAATTTTGACGTGAAATTGTAAACATGTGGACATGGATTTTGAAAATTCTAGAGAGAATTTTAAAAGCTTCAACAGAATTTCAACAATGTTGAGAGGGATTTGAAAAGTTTCAATGGGAAAGGGAAGAATTGGGACGAAAATTGTAAAATTTTGAAGGGATTTGAAAAAATTTCAACTGGAATTTTAGCAATTTTGACGTGAAATTGTAAACATGTGGACATGGATTTTGAAAATTCTAGAGAGAATTTTAAAACCTTCAACAGTATTTCAACAATTGTGAGAGGGATTTGAAAAGTTTCAATGGGAATGGGAAGAACTGGGACGAAAATTGGAAAATTTTGAAGGGACTTTGCAAAAATTTCAACTGGAATTTTAGCAATTTTGACGTGAAATTGTAAACATGTTGAGGTGGATTCGAAAATTCTAGAGAGAATTTTAAAACCTTCAACAGAATTTCAACAATGTTGAGAGAGATTTGAAAAGTTTCAATGGGAATGGGAAGAATTGGGACGAAAATTGGAAAATTTTGAAGGGACTTTGAAAAAATTTCAACTGGAATTTTAGCAATTTTGACGTGAAATTGTAAACATGTGGACATGGATTTTGAAAATTCTAGAGAGAATTTTAAAAGCTTCAACAGAATTTCAACAATGGTGAGAGGTATTTGAAAAGTTTCAATGGGAATGGGAAGAATTGGGACGAAAATTGTAAAATTTTGAAGGGACTTTGAAAAAATTTCAACTGGAATTTTAGCAATTTTGACGTGAAATTGTAAACATGTGGACATGGATTTTGAAAATTCTAGAGAGAATTTTAAAAGCTTCAACAGAATTTCAACAATGTTGAGAGGGATTTGAAAAGTTTCAATGGGAAAGGGAAGAATTGGGACGAAAATTGGAAAATTTTTAAGGGATTTGAAAAAATTTCAACTGGAATTTTAGCAATGTTGACGTGAAATTGTAAACATGTTGAGGTGGACTTGGAAAATTCTAGAGAGAAGTTTCAAACTTTCAACAGAATTTCAACAATGTTGAGAGGGATTTGAAAAGTTTCAATGGGAATGGGAAGAATTGGGACGAAAATTGGAAAATTTTGAAGGGACTTTGAAAAAATTTCAACTGGAATTTTAGCAATTTTGACGTGAAATTGGAAACATGTGGACATGGATTTTGAAAATTCTAGAGAGAATTTTAAAAGCTTCAACAGAATTTCAACAATTGTGAGAGGGATTTGAAAAGTTTCAATGGGAATGGGAAGAATTGGGATGAAAATTGGAAAATTTTTAAGGGATTTGAAAAAATTTCAACTGGAATTTTAGCAATTTTGACGTGAAATTGTAAACATGTTGAGGTGGATTTGGAAAATTCTAGAGAGAAGTTTCAAACTTTCAACAGTATTTCAACAATTTTGAGAGGGATTTGAAAAGTTTCAATGGGAATGGGAAGAATTGGGATGAAAATTGGAAAATTTTTAAGGGACTTTGAAAAAAATTCAACTGGAATTTTAGCAATTTTGACGTGAAATTGTAAACATGTTGACGTGGATTTTGAAAATTCTAGAGAGAATTTTAAAACCTTCAACAGTATTTCAATAATTGTGAGAGGGATTTGAAAAGTTTCAATGGGAATGGGAAGAATTGGGACGAAAATTGTAAAATTTTGAAGGGACTTTGAAAAAATTTCAACTGAAATTTTAGCAATTTTGACATGAAATTGTAAACATGTGGACATGGATTTTGAAAATTCTAGAGAGAATTTTAAAAGCTTCAACAGGATTTCAACAATGTTGAGAGGGATTTGAAAAGTTTCAATGGGAATGGGAAGAATTGAGAGGAAAATTGGAAAATTTTGAAGGGACTTTGAAAAAATTTCAACTGGAATTTTAGCAATTTTGACGTGAAATTGTAAACATGTGGACATGGATTTTGAAAATTCTAGAGAGAATTTTAAAAGCTTCAACAGAATTTCAACAATGGTGAGAGGGATTTGAAAAGTTTCAATGGGAATGGGAAGAATTGGGATGAAAATTGGAAAATATTGGAGGGACTTTGAAAAAATTTCAACTGGAATTTTAGCAATTTTGACGTGAAATTGTAAACATGTTGATGTGGATTTGGAAAATTCTAGAGAGACTTGTAAAAGCTTCAACAGGATTTCAACAATGTTGAGAGGGATTTGAAAAGTTTCAATGGGAATGTGAAGAATTGGGACGAAAATTGTAAAATTTTGAAGGGACTTTGAAAAAATTTCAACTGGAATTTTAGCAATTTTGACGTGAAATTGTAAACATGTGGACATGGATTTGGAAAATTCTAGAGAGAATTTTAAAAGCTTCAACAGAATTTCAACAATGTTGAGAGGGATTTGAAAAGTTTCAATGGGAATGGGAAGAATTGGGACGAAAATTGTAAAATTTTTAAGGGACTTTGAAAAAATTTCAACTGGAATTTTAGCAATTTTGACGTGAAATTGTAAACATGTGGACATGGATTTTGAAAATTCTAGAGAGAATTTTAAAAGCTTCAACAGGATTTTAACAATGTTGAGAGGGATTTGAAAAGTTTCAATGGGAATGGGAAGAATTGGGACAAAAATTGGAAAATTTTGAAGGGACTTTGAAAAAATTTCAACTGGAATTTTAGCAATTTTGATGTGAAATTGTAAACATGTGGACATGGATTTTGAAAATTCTAGAGAGAATTTTAAAACCTTCAACAGGATTTCCACAATGTTGAGAGGGATTTGAAAAGTTTCAATGGGAAAGGGAAGAATTGGGACGAAAATTGTAAAATTTTTAAGGGACTTTGCAAAATTTTCAACTGGAATTTTAGCAATTTTGACGTGAAATTGTAAACATGTGGACATGGATTTTGAAAATTCTAGAGAGAAGTTTCAAACTTTCAACAGGATTTCAACAGTTTTGAGAGGGATTTGAAAAGTTTCAATGGGAATGGGAAGAATTGGGACGAAAATTGGAAAATTTTGAAGGGACTTTGAAAAAATTTCAACTGGAATTTTAGCAATTTTGACGTGAAATTGTAAACATGTTGAGGTGGATTCGAAAATTCTAGAGAGAATTTTAAAAGCTTCAACAGAATTTCAACAATGTTGAGAGAGATTTGAAAAGTTTCAATGGGAATGGGAAGAATTGGGACGAAAATTGGAAAATTTTGAAGGGACTTTGAAAAACTTTCAACTGGAATTTTAGCAATTTTGACGTGAAATTGTAAACATGAGGACATGGATTTTGAAAATTCTAGAGAGAATTTTAAAAGCTTCAACAGAATTTCAACAATGTTGAGAGGGATTTGAAAAGTTTCAATGGGAATGGGAAGAATTGGGATGAAAATTGTAAAATTTTTAAGGGACTTTGAAATAATTTCAACTGGAATTTTAGCAATTTTGACGTGAAATTGTAAACATGTGGACATGGATTTTGAAAATTCTAGAGAGAATTTTAAAAGCTTCAACAGGATTTCAACAATGTTGAGAGGGATTTGAAAAGTTTCAATGGGAAAGGGAAGAATTGGGACGAAAATTGTAAAATTTTGAAGGGATTTGAAAAAATTTCAACTGGAATTTTAGCAATTTTGACGTGAAATTGTAAACATGTGGACATGGATTTTGAAAATTCTAGAGAGAATTTTAAAAGCTTCAACAGAATTTCAACAATGTTGAGAGGGATTTGAAAAGTTTCAATGGGAATGGGAAGAATTGGGACGAAAATTGGAAAATTTTGAAGGGACTTTGAAAAAATTTCAACTGGAATTTTAGCAATTTTGACGTGAAATTGTAAACATGTGGACATGGATTTTGAAAATTCTAGAGAGAATTTTAAAAGCTTCAACAGAATTTCAACAATTGTGAGAGGTATTTGAAAAGTTTCAATGGGAATGGGAAGAATTGGGACGAAAATTGGAAAATTTTTAAGGGATTTGAAAAAATTTCAACTGGATTTTTAGCAATTTTGACGTGAAATTGGAAACATGTGGACATGGATTTTGAAAATTCTAGAGAGAAGTTTCAAACCTTCAACAGGATTTCAACAATTTTGAGAGGGATTTGAAAAGTTTCAATGGGAATGGGAAGAATTGGGACGAAAATTGGAAAATTTTGAAGGGACTTTGCAAAACTTTCAACTGGAATTTTAGCAATTTTGACGTGAAATTGTAAACATGTGGACATGGATATGGAAAATTCTAGAGAGAATTTTAAAACCTTCAACAGGATTTCCACAATTTTGAGAGGGATTTGAAAAGTTTC
This sequence comes from Streptopelia decaocto, assembly GCF_964273445.1. Taxonomy (NCBI): domain Eukaryota; kingdom Metazoa; phylum Chordata; class Aves; order Columbiformes; family Columbidae; genus Streptopelia; species Streptopelia decaocto. Next base: position 19,806 of record NW_028116572.1, on the reverse strand, counting down.
AATGGGAATGGGAAGAATTGGGACGAAAATTGTAAAAATTTTAAGGGACTTTGAAATAATTTCAACTGGAATTTTAGCAATTTTGACGTGAAATTGTAAACATGTGGACATGGATTTGGAAAATTCTAGAGAGAATTTTAAAAGCTTCAACAGGATTTCAACAATGTTGAGAGGGATTTGAAAAGTTTCAATGGGAAAGGGAAGAATTGGGACGAAAATTGGAAAATTTTGAAGGGACTTTGAAAAAATTTCAACTGGAATTTTAGCAATTTTGACGTGAAATTGTAAACATGTGGACATGGATTTTGAAAATTCTAGAGAGAATTTTAAAAGCTTCAACAGGATTTCAACAATGTTGAGAGGGATTTGAAAAGTTTCAATGGGAAAGGGAAGAATTGGGACGAAAATTGTAAAATTTTGAAGGGACTTTGAAAAAATTTCAACTGGAATTTTAGCAATTTTGACGTGAAATTGTAAACATGTGGACATGGATTTGGAAAATTCTAGAGAGAATTTTAAAAGCTTCAACAGGATTTCAACAATGGTGAGAGGGATTTGAAAAGTTTCAATGGGAAAGGGAAGAATTGGGACGAAAATTGTAAAATTTTTAAGGGACTTTGAAAAAATTTCAACTGGAATTTTAGCAATTTTGACATGAAATTGTAAACATGTGGACATGGATTTTGAAAATTCTAGAGAGAATTTTAAAACCTTCAACAGAATTTCAACAATTGTGAGAGGGATTTGAAAAGTTTCAATGGGAATGGGAAGAATTGGGATGAAAATTGGAAAATTTTGAAGGGACTTTGCAAAAATTTCAACTGGAATTTTAGCAATTTTGACGTGAAATAGGAAACATGTGGACATGGATTTTGAAAATTCTAGAGAGAATTTTAAAAGCTTCAACAGAATTTCAACAATTGTGGGAGGGATTTGAAAAGTTTCAATGGGAATGGGAAGAATTGGGACGAAAATTGGAAAATTTTTAAGGGACTTTGAAAAAATTTCAACTGGAATTTTAGCAATTTTGACATGAAATTGTAAACATGTGGACATGGATATGGAAAATTCTAGAGAGAATTTTAAAACCTTCAACAGGATTTCAAAAATTTTGAGAGGGATTTGAAAAGTTTCAATGGGAATGGGAAGAATTGGGACGAAAATTGTAAAATTTTTAAGGGACTTTGAAATAATTTCAACTGGAATTTTAGCAATTTTGACGTGAAATTGTAAACATGTGGACATGGATTTTGAAAATTCTAGAGAGAATTTTAAAACCTTCAACAGTATTTCAACAATTGTGAGAGGGATTTGAAAAGTTTCAATGGGAATGGGAAGAATTGGGACGAAAATTGTAAAATTTTTAAGGGATTTGAAAAAATTTCAACTGGAATTTTAGCAATGTTGACATGAAATTGTAAACATGTTGAGGTGGATTTGGAAAATTCTAGAGAGAAGTTTCAAACTTTCAACAGAATTTCAACAATGTTGAGAGGGATTTGAAAAGTTTCAATGGGAATGGGAAGAATTGGGACGAAAATTGGAAAATTTTGAAGGGACTTTGAAAAAATTTCAACTGGAATTTTAGCAATTTTGACGTGAAATTGGAAACATGTGGACATGGATTTTGAAAATTCTAGAGAGAATTTTAAAAGCTTCAACAGAATTTCAACAATTGTGAGAGGGATTTGAAAAGTTTCAATGGGAATGGGAAGAATTGGGACGAAAATTGGAAAATTTTTAAGGGATTTGAAAAAATTTCAACTGGAATTTTAGCAATTTTGACGTGAAATTTTAAACATGAGGACATGGATTTGGAAAATTCTAGAGAGGAGTTTCAAACTTTCAACAGTATTTCAACAATGTTGAGAGGGATTTGAAAAGTTTCAATGGGAATGTGAAGAATTGGGATGAAAATTGGAAAATTTTTAAGGGACTTTGAAAAAATTTCAACTGGAATTTTAGCAATTTTGACGTGAAATTGTAAACATGAGGACATGGATTTGGAAAATTCTAGAGAGGAGTTTCAAACTTTCAACAGTATTTCAACAATTGTGAGAGGGATTTGAAAAGTTTCAATGGGAATGGGAAGAATTGGGATGAAAATTGGAAAATATTGGAGGGACTTTGAAAAAATTTCAACTGGAATTTTAGCAATGTTGACATGAAATTGTAAACATGTTGAGGTGGATTTTGAAAATTCTAGAGAGAAGTTTCAAACTTTCAACAGAATTTCAACAATGTTGAGAGGGATTTGAAAAGTTTCAATGGGAATGGGAAGAATTGGGACGAAAATTGGAAAATTTTTAAGGGACTTTGAAAAAATTTCAACTGGAATTTTAGCAATTTTGACGTGAAATTGTAAACATGTTGAGGTGGATTTGGAAAATTCTAGAGAGAATTTTAAAAGCTTCAACAGAATTTCAACAATGGTGAGAGGGATTTGAAAAGTTTCAATGGGAATGGGAAGAATTGGGACGAAAATTGTAAAATTTTGAAGGGACTTTGAAAAAATTTCAACTGGAATTTTAGCAATTTTGACGTGAAATTGTAAACATGTGGACATGGATTTTGAAAATTCTAGAGAGAATTTTAAAAGCTTCAACAGGATTTTAACAATGTTGAGAGGGATTTGAAAAGTTTCAATGGGAATGGGAAGAATTGGGACAAAAATTGGAAAATTTTGAAGGGACTTTGAAAAAATTTCAACTGGAATTTTAGCAATTTTGACGTGAAATTGTAAACATGTGGACATGGATTTTGAAAATTCTAGAGAGAATTTTAAAAGCTTCAACAGAATTTCAACAATTTTGAGAGGGATTTGAAAAGTTTCAATGGGAATGGGAAGAATTGGGACGAAAATTGGAAAATTTTTAAGGGACTTTGAAAAAATTTCAACTGGAATTTTAGCAATTTTGACGTGAAATTGTAAACATGTGGACATGGATTTTGAAAATTCTAGAGAGAAGTTTCAAACTTTCAACAGGATTTCAACAGTTTTGAGAGGGATTTGAAAAGTTTCAATGGGAATGGGAAGAATTGGGACGAAAATTGTAAAATTTTGAAGGGACTTTGAAAAAATTTCAACTGGAATTTTAGCAATTTTGACGTGAAATTGTAAACATGTTGAGGTGGATTCGAAAATTCTAGAGAGAATTTTAAAAGCTTCAACAGGATTTCAACAATGTTGAGAGGGATTTGAAAAGTTTCAATGGGAAAGGGAAGAATTGGGACGAAAATTGTAAAATTTTGAAGGGACTTTGAAAAAATTTCAACTGGAATTTTAGCAATTTTGACGTGAAATTGTAAACATGTGGACATGGATTTGGAAAATTCTAGAGAGAATTTTAAAAGCTTCAACAGGATTTCAACAATGGTGAGAGGGATTTGAAAAGTTTCAATGGGAAAGGGAAGAATTGGGACGAAAATTGTAAAATTTTTAAGGGACTTTGAAAAAATTTCAACTGGAATTTTAGCAATTTTGACGTGAAATTGTAAACATGTGGACATGGATTTTGAAAATTCTAGAGAGAATTTTAAAACCTTCAACAGAATTTCAACAATTGTGAGAGGGATTTGAAAAGTTTCAATGGGAATGGGAAGAATTGGGATGAAAATTGGAAAATTTTGAAGGGACTTTGCAAAAATTTCAACTGGAATTTTAGCAATTTTGACGTGAAATTGTAAACATGTTGAGGTGGATTTTGAAAATTCTAGAGAGAAGTTTCAAACTTTCAACAGTATTTCAACATTTTTGAGAGGGATTTGAAAAGTTTCAATGGGAATGTGAAGAATTGGGATGAAAATTGGAAAATTTTGAAGGGACTTTGAAAAAATTTCAACTGGAATTTTAGCAATTTTGACATGAAATTGTAAACATATTGACGTGGATTTTGAAAATTCTAGAGAGAATTTTAAAACCTTCAACAGTATTTCAATAATTGTGAGAGGGATTTGAAAAGTTTCAATGGGAATGGGAAGAATTGGGATGAAAATTGTAAAATTTTTAAGGGACTTTGCAAAAATTTCAACTGGAATTTTAGCAATTTTGACATGAAATTGTAAACATGTTGAGGTGGATTCGAAAATTCTAGAGAGAATTTTAAAAGCTTCAACAGAATTTCAACAATGGTGAGAGGGATTTGAAAAGTTTCAATGGGAATGGGAAGAATTGAGAGGAAAATTGGAAAATTTTGAAGGGACTTTGAAAAAATTTCAACTGGAATTTTAGTAATTTTGACGTGAAATTGTAAACATGTGGACATGGATTTTGAAAATTCTAGAGAGAAGTTTCAAACCTTCAACAGGATTTCAACAATTTTGAGAGGGATTTGAAAAGTTTCAATGGGAATGGGAAGAATTGGGACGAAAATTGTAAAATTTTTAAGGGACTTTGCAAAAATTTCAACTGGAATTTTAGCAATTTTGACATGAAATTGTAAACATGTTGAGGTGGATTCGAAAATTCTAGAGAGAATTTTAAAAGCTTCAACAGAATTTCAACAATGTTGAGAGGGATTTGAAAAGTTTCAATGGGAATGGGAAGAATTGGGACGAAAATTGGAAAATTTTGAAGGGACTTTGAAAAAATTTCAACTGGAATTGTAGCAATTTTGACATGAAATTGTAAACATGTGGACATGGATATGGAAAATTCTAGAGAGAATTTTAAAACCTTCAACAGGATTTCAAAAATTTTGAGAGGGATTTGAAAAGTTTCAATGGGAATGGGAAGAATTGGGACGAAAATTGTAAAATTTTTAAGGGACTTTGAAATAATTTCAACTGGAATTTTAGCAATTTTGACGTGAAATTGTAAACATGTGGACATGGATTTTGAAAATTCTAGAGAGAATTTTAAAACCTTCAACAGTATTTCAACAATTGTGAGAGGGATTTGAAAAGTTTCAATGGGAATGGGAAGAATTGGGACGAAAATTGGAAAATTTTGAAGGGACTTTGCAAAAATTTCAACTGGAATTTTAGCAATTTTGACGTGAAATTGTAAACATGTGGACATGGATTTTGAAAATTCTAGAGAGAATTTTATAAGCTTCAACAGAATTTCAACAATTGTGAGAGGGATTTGAAAAGTTTCAATGGGAATGGGAAGAATTGGGACGAAAATTGGAAAATTTTTAAGGGATTTGAAAAAATTTCAACTGGAATTTTAGCAATGTTGACATGAAATTGTAAACATGTTGAGGTGGATTTGGAAAATTCTAGAGAGAAGTTTCAAACTTTCAACAGAATTTCAACAATGTTGAGAGGGATTTGAAAAGTTTCAATGGGAATGGGAAGAATTGGGACGAAAATTGGAAAATTTTTAAGGGACTTTGAAAAAATTTCAACTGGAATTTTAGCAATTTTGACGTGAAATTGTAAACATGTGGACATGGATTTTGAAAATTCTAGAGAGAATTTTAAAAGCTTCAACAGAATTTCAACAATTGTGAGAGGGATTTGAAAAGTTTCAATGGGAATGGGAAGAATTGGGACGAAAATTGGAAAATTTTTAAGGGATTTGAAAAAATTTCAACTGGAATTTTAGCAATTTTGACGTGAAATTGTAAACATGAGGACATGGATTTGGAAAATTCTAGAGAGGAGTTTCAAACTTTCAACAGTATTTCAACAATGTTGAGAGGGATTTGAAAAGTTTCAATGGGAATGTGAAGAATTGGGATGAAAATTGGAAAATTTTTAAGGGACTTTGAAAAAATTTCAACTGGAATTTTAGCAATTTTGACATGAAATTGTAAACATGTGGACATGGATTTTGAAAATTCTAGAGAGAATTTTAAAACCTTCAACAGAATTTCAACAATTGTGAGAGGGATTTGAAAAGTTTCAATGGGAATGGGAAGAATTGGGACGAAAATTGTAAAATTTTTAAGGGACTTTGAAAAAATTTCAACTGGAATTTTAGCAATTTTGACATGAAATTGTAAACATGTGGACATGGATTTTGAAAATTCTAGAGAGAATTTTAAAAGCTTCAACAGGATTTCAACAATGTTGAGAGGGATATGAAATTTTCAATGGGAATGGGAAGAATTGAGAGGAAAATTGGAAAATTTTGAAGGGACTTTGAAAAAATTTCAACTGGAATTTTAGCAATTTTTACGTGAAATTGTAAACATGTGGACATGGATTTTGAAAATTCTAGAGAGAATTTTAAAAGCTTCAACAGAATTTCAACAATGTTGAGAGGGATTTGAAAAGTTTCAATGGGAATGGGAAGAATTGGGACGAAAATTGGAAAATTTTTAAGGGACTTTGAAAAAATTTCAACTGGAATTTTAGCAATTTTGACGTGAAATTGTAAACATGTTGAGGTGGATTTGGAAAATTCTAGAGAGAATTTTAAAAGCTTCAACAGAATTTCAACAATGGTGAGAGGGATTTGAAAAGTTTCAATGGGAATGGGAAGAATTGGGACGAAAATTGTAAAATTTTGAAGGGACTTTGAAAAAATTTCAACTGGAATTTTAGCAATTTTGACGTGAAATTGTAAACATGTGGACATGGATTTTGAAAATTCTAGAGAGAATTTTAAAAGCTTCAACAGGATTTTAACAATGTTGAGAGGGATTTGAAAAGTTTCAATGGGAATGGGAAGAATTGGGACAAAAATTGGAAAATTTTGAAGGGACTTTGAAAAAATTTCAACTGGAATTTTAGCAATTTTGACGTGAAATTGTAAACATGTGGACATGGATTTTGAAAATTCTAGAGAGAATTTTAAAAGCTTCAACAGAATTTCAACAATTTTGAGAGGGATTTGAAAAGTTTCAATGGGAATGGGAAGAATTGGGACGAAAATTGGAAAATTTTTAAGGGACTTTGAAAAAATTTCAACTGGAATTTTAGCAATTTTGACGTGAAATTGTAAACATGTGGACATGGATTTTGAAAATTCTAGAGAGAAGTTTCAAACTTTCAACAGGATTTCAACAGTTTTGAGAGGGATTTGAAAAGTTTCAATGGGAATGGGAAGAATTGGGACGAAAATTGTAAAATTTTGAAGGGACTTTGAAAAAATTTCAACTGGAATTTTAGCAATTTTGACGTGAAATTGTAAACATGTTGAGGTGGATTCGAAAATTCTAGAGAGAATTTTAAAAGCTTCAACAGGATTTCAACAATGTTGAGAGGGATTTGAAAAGTTTCAATGGGAAAGGGAAGAATTGGGACGAAAATTGTAAAATTTTGAAGGGACTTTGAAAAAATTTCAACTGGAATTTTAGCAATTTTGACGTGAAATTGTAAACATGTGGACATGGATTTGGAAAATTCTAGAGAGAATTTTAAAAGCTTCAACAGGATTTCAACAATGGTGAGAGGGATTTGAAAAGTTTCAATGGGAAAGGGAAGAATTGGGACGAAAATTGTAAAATTTTTAAGGGACTTTGAAAAAATTTCAACTGGAATTTTAGCAATTTTGACATGAAATTGTAAACATGTGGACATGGATTTTGAAAATTCTAGAGAGAATTTTAAAACCTTCAACAGAATTTCAACAATTGTGAGAGGGATTTGAAAAGTTTCAATGGGAATGGGAAGAATTGGGATGAAAATTGGAAAATTTTGAAGGGACTTTGCAAAAATTTCAACTGGAATTTTAGCAATTTTGACGTGAAATTGTAAACATGTTGAGGTGGATTTTGAAAATTCTAGAGAGAAGTTTCAAACTTTCAACAGTATTTCAACATTTTTGAGAGGGATTTGAAAAGTTTCAATGGGAATGTGAAGAATTGGGATGAAAATTGGAAAATTTTGAAGGGACTTTGAAAAAATTTCAACTGGAATTTTAGCAATTTTGACATGAAATTGTAAACATATTGACGTGGATTTTGAAAATTCTAGAGAGAATTTTAAAACCTTCAACAGTATTTCAATAATTGTGAGAGGGATTTGAAAAGTTTCAATGGGAATGGGAAGAATTGGGATGAAAATTGTAAAATATTTAAGGGACTTTGCAAAAATTTCAACTGGAATTTTAGCAATTTTGACATGAAATTGTAAACATGTTGAGGTGGATTCGAAAATTCTAGAGAGAATTTTAAAAGCTTCAACAGAATTTCAACAATGGTGAGAGGGATTTGAAAAGTTTCAATGGGAATGGGAAGAATTGAGAGGAAAATTGGAAAATTTTGAAGGGACTTTGAAAAAATTTCAACTGGAATTTTAGTAATTTTGACGTGAAATTGTAAACATGTGGACATGGATTTTGAAAATTCTAGAGAGAAGTTTCAAACCTTCAACAGGATTTCAACAATTTTGAGAGGGATTTGAAAAGTTTCAATGGGAATGGGAAGAATTGGGACGAAAATTGTAAAATTTTTAAGGGACTTTGCAAAAATTTCAACTGGAATTTTAGCAATTTTGACATGAAATTGTAAACATGTTGAGGTGGATTCGAAAATTCTAGAGAGAATTTTAAAAGCTTCAACAGAATTTCAACAATGTTGAGAGGGATTTGAAAAGTTTCAATGGGAATGGGAAGAATTGGGACGAAAATTGGAAAATTTTGAAGGGACTTTGAAAAAATTTCAACTGGAATTGTAGCAATTTTGACATGAAATTGTAAACATGTGGACATGGATATGGAAAATTCTAGAGAGAATTTTAAAACCTTCAACAGGATTTCAAAAATTTTGAGAGGGATTTGAAAAGTTTCAATGGGAATGGGAAGAATTGGGACGAAAATTGTAAAATTTTTAAGGGACTTTGAAATAATTTCAACTGGAATTTTAGCAATTTTGACGTGAAATTGTAAACATGTGGACATGGATTTTGAAAATTCTAGAGAGAATTTTAAAACCTTCAACAGTATTTCAACAATTGTGAGAGGGATTTGAAAAGTTTCAATGGGAATGGGAAGAATTGGGACGAAAATTGGAAAATTTTGAAGGGACTTTGCAAAAATTTCAACTGGAATTTTAGCAATTTTGACGTGAAATTGTAAACATGTGGACATGGATTTTGAAAATTCTAGAGAGAATTTTATAAGCTTCAACAGAATTTCAACAATTGTGAGAGGGATTTGAAAAGTTTCAATGGGAATGGGAAGAATTGGGACGAAAATTGGAAAATTTTTAAGGGATTTGAAAAAATTTCAACTGGAATTTTAGCAATGTTGACATGAAATTGTAAACATGTTGAGGTGGATTTGGAAAATTCTAGAGAGAAGTTTCAAACTTTCAACAGAATTTCAACAATGTTGAGAGGGATTTGAAAAGTTTCAATGGGAATGGGAAGAATTGGGACGAAAATTGGAAAATTTTTAAGGGACTTTGAAAAAATTTCAACTGGAATTTTAGCAATTTTGACGTGAAATTGTAAACATGTGGACATGGATTTTGAAAATTCTAGAGAGAATTTTAAAAGCTTCAACAGAATTTCAACAATTGTGAGAGGGATTTGAAAAGTTTCAATGGGAATGGGAAGAATTGGGACGAAAATTGGAAAATTTTTAAGGGATTTGAAAAAATTTCAACTGGAATTTTAGCAATTTTGACGTGAAATTGTAAACATGAGGACATGGATTTGGAAAATTCTAGAGAGGAGTTTCAAACTTTCAACAGTATTTCAACAATGTTGAGAGGGATTTGAAAAGTTTCAATGGGAATGTGAAGAATTGGGATGAAAATTGGAAAATTTTTAAGGGACTTTGAAAAAATTTCAACTGGAATTTTAGCAATTTTGACATGAAATTGTAAACATGTGGACATGGATTTTGAAAATTCTAGAGAGAATTTTAAAACCTTCAACAGAATTTCAACAATTGTGAGAGGGATTTGAAAAGTTTCAATGGGAATGGGAAGAATTGGGACGAAAATTGTAAAATTTTTAAGGGACTTTGAAAAAATTTCAACTGGAATTTTAGCAATTTTGACATGAAAATGTAAACATGTGGACATGGATTTTGAAAATTCTAGAGAGAATTTTAAAAGCTTCAACAGGATTTCAACAATGTTGAGAGGGATATGAAAAGTTTCAATGGGAATGGGAAGAATTGAGAGGAAAATTGGAAAATTTTGAAGGGACTTTGAAAAAATTTCAACTGGAATTTTAGCAATTTTTACGTGAAATTGTAAACATGTGGACATGGATTTTGAAAATTCTAGAGAGAATTTTAAAAGCTTCAACAGAATTTCAACAATGGTGAGAGGGATTTGAGAAGTTTCAATGGGAATGGGAAGAATTGGGATGAAAATTGGAAAATATTGGAGGGACTTTGAAAAAATTTCAACTGGAATTTTAGCAATGTTGACATGAAATTGTAAACATGTTGAGGTGGATTTGGAAAATTCTAGAGAGAAGTTTCAAACTTTCAACAGAATTTCAACAATGTTGAGAGGGATTTGAAAAGTTTCAATGGGAATGTGAAGAATTGGGATGAAAATTGGAAAATTTTTAAGGGACTTTGAAAAAATTTCAACTGGAATTTTAGCAATTTTGACATGAAATTGTAAACATGTGGACATGGATTTTGAAAATTCTAGAGAGAATTTTAAAACCTTCAACAGAATTTCAACAATTGTGAGAGGGATTTGAAAAGTTTCAATGGGAATGGGAAGAATTGGGACGAAAATTGTAAAATTTTTAAGGGACTTTGAAAAAATTTCAACTGGAATTTTAGCAATTTTGACATGAAATTGTAAACATGTGGACATGGATTTTGAAAATTCTAGAGAGAATTTTAAAAGCTTCAACAGGATTTCAACAATGTTGAGAGGGATATGAAAAGTTTCAATGGGAATGGGAAGAATTGGGACAAAAATTGGAAAATTTTGAAGGGACTTTGAAAAAATTTCAACTGGAATTTTAGCAATTTTGACGTGAATTTGGAAACATGTGGACATGGATTTTGAAAATTCTAGAGAGAATTTTAAAAGCTTCAACAGAATTTCAACAATGGTGAGAGGGATTTGAAAAGTTTCAATGGGAATGGGAAGAATTGGGATGAAAATTGGAAAATATTGGAGGGACTTTGAAAAAATTTCAACTGGAATTTTAGCAATGTTGACATGAAATTGTAAACATGTTGAGGTGGATTTGGAAAATTCTAGAGAGAAGTTTCAAACTTTCAACAGAATTTCAACAATGTTGAGAGGGATTTGAAAAGTTTCAATGGGAATGGGAAGAATTGGGACGAAAATTGGAAAATTTTTAAGGGACTTTGAAAAAATTTCAACTGGAATTTTAGCAATTTTGACGTGAAATTGTAAACATGTTGAGGTGGATTTGGAAAATTCTAGAGAGAATTTTAAAAGCTTCAACAGAATTTCAACAATGGTGAGAGGGATTTGAAAAGTTTCAATGGGAATGGGAAGAATTGGGACGAAAATTGGAAAATTTTGAAGGGACTTTGAAAAAATTTCAACTGGAATTTTAGCAATTTTGACGTGAAATTGTAAACATGTGGACATGGATTTTGAAAATTCTAGAGAGAATTTTAAAAGCTTCAACAGGATTTTAACAATGTTGAGAGGGATTTGAAAAGTTTCAATGGGAATGGGAAGAATTGGGACAAAAATTGGAAAATTTTGAAGGGACTTTGAAAAAATTTCAACTGGAATTTTAGCAATTTTGACGTGAAATTGTAAACATGTGGACATGGATTTTGAAAATTCTAGAGAGAATTTTAAAAGCTTCAACAGAATTTCAACAATTTTGAGAGGGATTTGAAAAGTTTCAATGGGAATGGGAAGAATTGGGACGAAAATTGGAAAATTTTTAAGGGACTTTGAAAAAATTTCAACTGGAATTTTAGCAATTTTGACGTGAAATTGTAAACATGTGGACATGGATTTTGAAAATTCTAGAGAGAAGTTTCAAACTTTCAACAGGATTTCAACAGTTTTGAGAGGGATTTGAAAAGTTTCAATGGGAATGGGAAGAATTGGGACGAAAATTGGAAAATTTTGAAGGGACTTTGCAAAAATTTCAACTGGAATTTTAGCAATTTTGACGTGAAATTGTAAACATGTTGAGGTGGATTCGAAAATTCTAGAGAGAATTTTAAAAGCTTCAACAGAATTTCAACAATTTTGAGAGGGATTTGAAAAGTTTCAATGGGAATGGGAAGAATTGGGACGAAAATTGGAAAATTTTGAAGGGACTTTGAAAAAATTTCAACTGGAATTTTAGCAATTTTGACGTGAAATTGTAAACATGAGGACATGGATTTTGAAAATTCTAGAGAAAATTTTAAAAGCTTCAACAGAATTTCAACAATTGTGAGAGGGATTTGAAAAGTTTCAATGGGAATGGGAAGAATTGGGACGAAAATTGTAAAATTTTTAAGGGACTTTGAAATAATTTCAACTGGAATTTTAGCAATTTTGACGTGAAATTGTAAACATGTGGACATGGATTTTGAAAATTCTAGAGAGAATTTTAAAAGCTTCAACAGGATTTCAACAATGTTGAGAGGGATTTGAAAAGTTTCAATGGGAAAGGGAAGAATTGGGACGAAAATTGGAAAATTTTGAAGGGATTTGAAAAAATTTCAACTGGAATTTTAGCAATTTTTACGTGAAATTGTAAACATGTGGACATGGATTTTGAAAATTCTAGAGAGAATTTTAAAAGCTTCAACAGAATTTCAACAATGTTGAGAGGGATTTGAAAAGTTTCAATGGGAATGGGAAGAATTGGGACGAAAATTGGAAAATTTTTAAGGGATTTGAAAAAATTTCAACTGGAATTTTAGCAATTTTGACGTGAAATTGTAAACATGTGGACATGGATTTTGAAATTTCTAGAGAGAATTTTAAAAGCTTCAACAGAATTTCAACAATTGTGAGAGGTATTTGAAAAGTTTCAATGGGAATGGGAAGAATTGGGACGAAAATTGTAAAATTTTTAAGGGATTTGAAAAAATTTCAACTGGATTTTTAGCAATTTTGACGTGAAATTGGAAACATGTGGACATGGATTTTGAAAATTCTAGAGAGAAGTTTCAAACCTTCAACAGGATTTCAACAATTTTGAGAGGGATTTGAAAAGTTTCAATGGGAAAGGGAAGAATTGGGACGAAAATTGGAAAATTTTTAAGGGACTTTGAAAAAATTTCAACTGGAATTTTAGCAATTTTGACGTGAAATTGTAAACATGTGGACATGGATTTTGAAAATTCTAGAGAGAATTTTAAAAGCTTCAACAGGATTTCAACAATTGTGAGAGGTATTTGAAAAGTTTCAATGGGAATGGGAAGAATTGGGACGAAAATTGGAAAATTTTGAAGGGACTTTGCAAAAATTTCAACTGGAATTTTAGCAATTTTGACGTGAAATTGTAAACATGTTGAGGTGGATTTTGAAAATTCTAGAGAGAATTTTAAAAGCTTCAACAGAATTTCAACAATTGTGAGAGGGATTTGAAAAGTTTCAATGGGAATGGGAAGAATTGGGACGAAAATTGTAAAATTTTTAAGGGACTTTGAAATAATTTCAACTGGAATTTTAGCAATTTTGACGTGAAATTGTAAACATGTGGACATGGATTTTGAAAATTCTAGAGAGAATTTTAAAAGCTTCAACAGGATTTCAACAATGTTGAGAGGGATTTGAAAAGTTTCAATGGGAAAGGGAAGAATTGGGACGAAAATTGTAAAATTTTTAAGGGACTTTGAAAAAATTTCAACTGGAATTTTAGCAATTTTGACGTGAAATTGTAAACATGTGGACATGGATTTGGAAAATTCTAGAGAGAATTTTAAAAGCTTCAACAGAATTTCAACAATGTTGAGAGGGATTTGAAAAGTTTCAATGGGAATGGGAAGAATTGGGACGAAAATTGTAAAATTTTGAAGGGATTTGAAAAAATTTCAACTGGATTTTTAGCAATTTTGACGTGAAATTGGAAACATGTGGACATGGATTTTGAAAATTCTAGAGAGAAGTTTCAAACCTTCAACAGGATTTCAACAATGTTGAGAGGGATTTGAAAAGTTTCAATGGGAAAGGGAAGAATTGGGACGAAAATTGGAAAATTTTGAAGGGACTTTGAAAAAATTTCAACTGGAATTTTAGCAATTTTGACGTGAAATTGTAAACATGTGGACATGGATTTTGAAAATTCTAGAGAGAATTTTAAAAGCTTCAACAGAATTTCAGCAATGGTGAGAGGGATTTGAAAAGTTTCAATGGGAATGGGAAGAATTGGGACGAAAATTGGAAAATTTTTAAGGGATTTGAAAAAATTTCAACTGGAATTTTAGCAATTTTGACATGAAATTGTAAACATGTTAAGGTGGATTTGGAAAATTCTAGAGAGAAGTTTCAAACTTTCAACAGAATTTCAACAATGTTGAGAGGGATTTGAAAAGTTTCAATGGGAATGGGAAGAATTGGGACGAAAATTGGAAAATTTTGAAGGGACTTTGAAAAAATTTCAACTGGAATTTTAGCAATTTTGACATGAAATTGTAAACATGTTGACGTGGATTTTGAAAATTCTAGAGAGAATTTTAAAACCTTCAACAGAATTTCAACAATTGTGAGAGGGATTTGAAAAGTTTCTATGGGAATGGGAAGAATTGGGACGAAAATTGGAAAATTTTTAAGGGACTTTGAAAAAATTTCAACTGGAATTTTAGCAATTTTGACATGAAATTGTAAACATGTGGACATGGATTTTGAAAATTCTAGAGAGAATTTTAAAAGCTTCAACAGGATTTCAACAATGTTGAGAGGGATTTGAAAAGTTTCAATGGGAATGGGAAGAATTGGGACGAACATTGGAAAATTTTGAAGGGACTTTGAAAAAATTTCAACTGGAATTTTAGCAATTTTGACGTGAAATTGTAAACATGTGGACATGGATTTTGAAAATTCTAGAGAGAATTTTAAAAGCTTCAACAGAATTTCAACAATGGTGAGAGGGATTTGAAAAGTTTCAATGGGAATGGGAAGAATTGGGACGAAAATTGTAAAATTTTGAAGGGATTTGCAAAAATTTCAACTGGATTTTTAGCAATTTTGACGTGAAATTGTAAACATGTGGACATGGATTTTGAAAATTCTAGAGAGAAGTTTCAAACTTTCAACAGGATTTCAACAATTTTGAGAGGGATTTGAAAAGTTTCAATGGGAATGGGAAGAATTGGGACGAAAATTGGAAAATTTTGAAGGGACTTTGAAAAAATTTCAACTGGAATTTTAGCAATTTTGATGTGAAATTGTAAACATGTTGAGGTGGATTCGAAAATTCTAGAGAGAATTTTATAAGCTTCAACAGAATTTCAACAATGTTGAGAGGGATTTGAAAAGTTTCAATGGGAATGGGAAGAATTGGGACGAAAATTGGAAAATTTTTCAGGGACTTTGAAAAAATTTCAACTGGAATTTTAGCAATTTTGACGTGAAATTGGAAACATGTGGACATGGATTTTGAAAATTCTAGAGAGAATTTTAAAAGCTTCAACAGAATTTCAACAATGGTGAGAGGGATTTGAAAAGTTTCAATGGGAATGGGAAGAATTGGGACGAAAATTGGAAAATTTTTAAGGGATTTGAAAAAATTTCAACTGGATTTTTAGCAATTTTGACGTGAAATTGGAAACATGTTGAGGTGGATTTGGAAAATTCTAGAGAGAATTTTAAAAGCTTCAACAGGGTTTCAACCATTTTGAGAGGCATTTGAAAAGTTTCAATGGGAATGGGAAGAATTGGGACGAAAATTGGAAAATTTTGAAGGGACTTTGCAAAAATTTCAACTGGAATTTTAGCAATTTTGACGTGAAATTGTAAACATGTTGAGGTGGATTTTGAAAATTCTAGAGAGAATTTTAAAAGCTTCAACAGGGTTTCAACCATTTTGAGAGGGATTTGAAAAGTTTCAATGGGAATGGGAAGAATTGGGACGAACATTGGAAAATTTTGAAGGGACTTTGAAAAAATTTCAACTGGAATTTTAGCAATTTTGACGTGAAATTGTAAACATGTTGAAGTGGACTTGGAAAATTCTAGAGAGAATTTTAAAAGCTTCATCTGGGTGTCAACCATTTTGAGAGGGATTTGAAAAGTTTCAGTGGGAATGGGAAGAATTGGGACGAAAATTGTAAAATTTTTAAGGGACTTTGAAAAAATTTCAACTGGAATTTTAGCAATTTTGACGTGAAATTGTAAACATGTTGAGGTGGATTTGGAAAATTCTAGAGAAAAGTTTCAAAATTTCAACAGGTATTCAACAATGTTGAGAGGGATTTGAAAAGTTTCAATGGGAATGGGGAGAATTGGGACGAAAATTGGAAAATTATGAAGGGACTTTGCAAAAATTTCAACTGGAATTTTAGCAATTTTGACGTGAAATTGTAAACATGTTGAGGTGGATTTGGAAAATTCTAGAGAGAAGTTTCATACTTTCAACAGGTTTTCAACAATGTTGAGAGGGATTTGAAAAGTTTCAATGGGAATGGGAAGAATTGGGATGAAAATTGGAAAGTTTTTCAGGGACTTTGAAAAAATTTCAACTGGAATTTTAGCAATTTTGACGTGAAATTGTAAACATGTTGAGGTGGATTTTGAAAATTCTAGAGAGAATTTTAAAAGCTTCTTCAGGGTTTCAACCATTTTGAGAGGGATTTGAAAAGTTTCAATGGGAATGGGAAGAATTGGGACGAAAATTGGAAAGTTTTGAAGGGACTTGGAAAAAATTTCAACTGGAATTTTAGCAATTTTGACATGAAATTGTAAACATGTTGACGTGGATTTGGAAAATTCTAGAGTGAAGTTTCAAACTTTCATCAGGATTTCAACAATGTTGAGAGGGATTTGAAAAGTTTCAATGGGAATGGGAAGAATTGGGATGAAAATTGGAAAATTTTGAAGGGACTTTGAAAAAATTTCAACTGGAATTTTAGCAATTTTGACATGAATTTGGAAACATGTGGACATGGATTTTGAAAATTCTAGAGAGAATTTTAAAAGCTTCAACAGAATTACAACAATTGTGAGAGGGATTTGAAAAGTTTCAATGGGAATGGGAAGAATTGGGACGAAAATTGGAAAATTTTTAAGGGATTTGAAAAAATTTCAACTGGAATTTTAGCAATTTTGACGTGAAATTGTAAACATGAGGACATGGATTTGGAAAATTCTAGAGAGAAGTTTCAAACTTTCAACAGTATTTCAACAATTTTGAGAGGGATTTGAAAAGTTTCAATGGGAATGTGAAGAATTGGGATGAAAATTGGAAAATTTTTCAGGGACTTTGAAAAAATTTCAACTGGAATTTTAGCAATTTTGACATGAAATTGTAAACATGTTGACGTGGATTTGGAAAATTCTAGAGAGAATTTTAAAAGCTTCAACAGAATTTCAACAATTGTGAGAGGGATTTGAAAAGTTTCAATGGGAATGGGAAGAATTGGGACGAAAATTGGAAAATTTTTAAGGGACTTTGAAAAAATTTCAACTGGAATTTTAGCAATTTTGACATGAAATTGTAAACATGTTGAGGTGGATTTTGAAAATTCTAGAGAGAAGTTTCAAACTTTCAACAGAATTTCAACAATGTTGAGAGGGATTTGAAAAGTTTCAATGGGAATGGGAAGAATTGGGACAAAAATTGGAAAATTTTTAAGGGACTTTGAAAAAATTTCAACTGGAATTTTAGCAATTTTGACGTGAATTTGGAAACATGTGGACATGGATTTTGAAAATTCTAGAGAGAATTTTAAAAGCTTCAACAGGATTTCAACAATGTTGAGAGGGATTTGAAAAGTTTCAATGGGAATGGGAAGAATTGGGACGAAAATTGTAAAATTTTTAAGGGATTTGAAAAAATTTCAACTGGAATTTTAGCAATTCTGACGTGAAATTGTAAACATGAGGACATGGATTTTGAAAATTCTAGAGAGAAGTTTCAAACTTTCAACAGTATTTCAACAATTTTGAGAGGGATTTGAAAAGTTTCAATGGGAATGTGAAGAATTGGGATGAAAATTGGAAAATTTTGAAGGGACTTTGCAAAAATTTCAACTGGAATTTTAGCAATTTTGACATGAAATTGTAAACATGTTGACGTGGATTTTGAAAATTCTAGAGAGAATTTTAAAAGCTTCAACAGAATTTCAACAATTGTGAGAGGGATTTGAAAAGTTTCAATGGGAATGGGAAGAATTGGGACGAAAATTGGAAAATTTTGAAGGGACTTTGAAAAAATTTCAACTGGAATTTTAGCAATTTTGACATGAAATTGTAAACATGTGGACATGGATTTTGAAAATTCTAGAGAGAATTTTAAAAGCTTCAACAGAATTTCAACAATGGTGAGAGGGATTTGAAAAGTTTCAATGGGAATGGGAAGAATTGGGACGAAAATTGGAAAATTTTGAAGGGACTTTGAAAAATTTTCAACTGGATTTTTAGCAATTTTGACGTGAAATTGTAAACATGTGGACATGGATATGGAAAATTTTAGAGAGAATTTTAAAACCTTCAACAGGATTTCAACAATGTTGAGAGGGATTTTAAAAGTTTCAATGGGAAAGGGAAGAATTGGGACGAAAATTGTAAAATTTTTAAGGGACTTTGAAAAAATTTCAACTGGAATTTTAGCAATTTTGACGTGAAATTGTAAACATGTGGACATGGATTTTGAAAATTCTAGAGAGAATTTTAAAAGCTTCAACAGAATTTCAGCAATGGTGAGAGGGATTTGAAAAGTTTCAATGGGAATGGGAAGAATTGGGACGAAAATTGGAAAATTTTTAAGGGATTTGAAAAAATTTCAACTGGAATTTTAGCAATTTTGACATGAAATTGTAAACATGTTAAGGTGGATTTGGAAAATTCTAGAGAGAAGTTTCAAACTTTCAACAGAATTTCAACAATGTTGAGAGGGATTTGAAAAGTTTCAATGGGAATGGGAAGAATTGGGACGAAAATTGGAAAATTTTGAAGGGACTTTGAAAAAATTTCAACTGGAATTTTAGCAATTTTGACATGAAATTGTAAACATGTTGACGTGGATTTTGAAAATTCTAGAGAGAATTTTAAAACCTTCAACAGAATTTCAACAATTGTGAGAGGGATTTGAAAAGTTTCTATGGGAATGGGAAGAATTGGGACGAAAATTGGAAAATTTTTAAGGGACTTTGAAAAAATTTCAACTGGAATTTTAGCAATTTTGACATGAAATTGTAAACATGTGGACATGGATTTTGAAAATTCTAGAGAGAAGTTTCAAACTTTCAACAGGATTTCAACAATTTTGAGAGGGATTTGAAAAGTTTCAATGGGAATGGGAAGAATTGGGACGAAAATTGGAAAATTTTGAAGGGACTTTGAAAAAATTTCAACTGGAATTTTAGCAATTTTGATGTGAAATTGTAAACATGTTGAGGTGGATTCGAAAATTCTAGAGAGAATTTTATAAGCTTCAACAGGATTTCCACAATGTTGAGAGGGATTTTAAAAGTTTCAATGGGAATGGGAAGAATTGGGACGAAAATTGGAAAATTTTTCAGGGACTTTGAAAAAATTTCAACTGGAATTTCAGCAATTTTGACGTGAAATTGGAAACATGTGGACATGGATTTTGAAAATTCTAGAGAGAATTTTAAAAGCTTCAACAGAATTTCAACAATGGTGAGAGGGATTTGAAAAGTTTCAATGGGAATGGGAAGAATTGGGACGAAAATTGGAAAATTTTTAAGGGATTTGAAAAAATTTCAACTGGATTTTTAGCAATTTTGACGTGAAATTGGAAACATGTTGAGGTGGATTTGGAAAATTCTAGAGAGAATTTTAAAAGCTTCAACAGGGTTTCAACCATTTTGAGAGGCAT